>NW_007378176.1:0-111567 GCF_000475195.1 Diaphorina citri
CTGAAAACAGAAGAAGGTCTGCAAGGTGTAAGAATTCACTCCGTGCCATTCTCCTATCAGAATTACCTTCCACTTTGGAAATAAATTGCAAAATTGTTCACACTTTTTGAGTTTCCATCACACCTTCTTCTCATTCGGTGAAAACAGATAGGAAGGGGGTGTTGGAGGGGAATTGGTTAGGAAACTGGAGGGGGGAGAGGATAACGCAAGGAAGTGGCAAATAAGAAACCTCTGAAATACTTTACTTTGAGAAAGTGTTGTTTCGGAAAAAAAGGTAGAAAAGGGGGGAGGGAGAGCAAGAGGCAAAAGCCGTGAATGCTGGAGATGGAGGGGGGAAGGTGTTGGAGAAGATGGATGAGTTGAAGGAGGAGAAGGTGGAGGTGGCAGCTCCGGCAACGCTTTTCATTGATATAAATTTATAATGAGCACCAATGGGGAAATTTCACATCATTAGAGATTTACATAACATGTATGAAATAACTCAACTTCCCCTCTTCTCCCTGTCTCGCGCTTTCTTTTCAATTTTCATTTATGTTCCCCACCCTCAGCCCCCTCCCCTCTCTGGCAATAGAACAGTTGCGCTTACTTGGGTGAAGTTTCTAAGTCAAAGAGCAGGAAAAATGAGGACAAACGGAATTTTTCTTTTTCTTCTACGACTTCTAGATCCCGAGATAAATCGATTTAAAAAATACCGGTAAATCGTGAACTCTGACGTCACGCTCCCGTAGGCGATGACGTCACATCAAATATCCCGAGCAAAGCTCCCTCGCAGGCAACACATTAATGTGTTTGTGCGCACACGTTTCTGCGCATTTCTCTCTGCTCCTCCGCAAGCGTCCTTGCATACTGGCGCTACCTAGCGAGGCAACTGCCTGAAGTCTGACGTCACACATCTTTGAACTCTTTCATTAGAACGGAAAACGAAAATTGAATTTTCGACCTTTTACAGTTATTTTTTCGGAGTTTTGACCTCAGATTTAGATTTTTCACTACTTTTTACATAGGAATCGACCATTTATTTATAATTTTTACCCATTTGCAACTGCTCCATTTTCACCCCCTTCCCTCCCATCCTGTCCCGTTTCCTCCAGAGAAAAATTGCCTTTGTGGTTTTACACATTTGGAGAAATTACATTTTCAATAGTTACCTTTACATCCGAACCTTCCTTCGAGCTTATTATGTATAAATTCGAACATTGGTAGTACCACACTTTACGGGGGATATTCTATTAGTGAAGCGGAAATAAGAAATGAGGGAAGTTGCCTCAAAATGTGTGTAATACCGAGTTGAGACGAAGAATAGCATGGAGGAAATATTTCTTATATGAGTACAAAATAAAGTAGGAATTGCCGTTCCTGGAATTTTTTATTGCGATGAATTCGCTCGTTTTGATGTGAAAGATTTGTATAGCCTC
Organism: Diaphorina citri; assembly: GCF_000475195.1. Lineage (NCBI taxonomy): Eukaryota > Metazoa > Arthropoda > Insecta > Hemiptera > Psyllidae > Diaphorina > Diaphorina citri. The sequence goes on from NW_007378176.1 coordinate 1,416, forward strand.
CACAAAGTTTGGAGTAGCAATGTGAATTGGCAAGTGTGTAAGCTAAGAAGATTAGGGCTATCGACAGTGACATGTATTGTATGCTAACTCTATAGTCTCATGTTGAACTTGAATTGAATGTTGTTGTTGGCCTCTGCACATATACAGATGTTGTCAGCTCATGGCTATATGCTGAAAAGCTCTACTAATTTGAACATGCCACAGGTCGAAAGTTGTGTGTAAGAGCACAATTTGATTTTTTTCATACCTGAAATAGGCATAAAAACCCCCCAACGCGTGACTTTCCTGTCCCGAGATGTCGGAAGAGAGCAACAAAAAGGTAGGGAGGATTTATGGCCCGAGTTTTATGCTAAACGGATTAGCGTTCCACATTTCGGAGGTAACACTAATAAGTCTCTTGTTGAAACACAATATAAATAGACGGGTATTTCTTTTCCGGACGTGACTTGACTTCAAGTACTGAGACGCTCATATGTTACCGCATACACCTCTGAAATAAATAGTTGTAGAAGCTGTTAACATTACTATTGATTCTCTCTCTCTCTCTCTCTCTCTCTCTCTCTCTCTCTCTCTCTCTCTCTCTCTCTCTCTCTCTCCCTCTTGTGTTTTACTGAATGGGTTTGCCTGATTCTGTACACTATGTTCTATCCGAAGTAATATTCTATTCTATTCTACTCTACAATACCCTAGCTTCTTGTAAAACATGTTGGAGGAGCTTTGCTTCTCTGTTCTTTCTAATGCTTTCTTCTCAGAATTTAATTTCCTCTAAGTGTTCTTTCCTTTTAAAGCGTTCTCTTTCTCTGTCTCAATCCAACCCTCTCTCGCTCTAAATTCGTTAATCTCTCCCTCCCCTTCTCTCTCTCTCTCTTTCTAAACCCGTTCATAGTTTAAAAAGCAAAGCCTCTTCCAGAGAAGAACATTTATATTATAGGTACCCTAGGTTTGTTTAAGATCGTGTTAAAAAATTCCTTACAAGTGGTAGAAAATGCTCTACATCGTCGCTTTCTACATTTAGATTTCTTTTGTGATATGACTCCAGATGCATTGGTTTGAAAGAATCCCTCTGGAAAAGGTCCTATCCTACAAACCACTACAACATCCAACTCTTTGTTTGGGAAACAAACAGTTGTACGTATACGTATATTGTAAAACAAACAAACTAAATTCAAAATCTGTCGAGCTAAACCTGAAAACTTACTTCATTTGTTCAAAATGTATACCTACCTACCTACCTACCCACACTAAAATATTTCTTGTAACCATGAGGTAGGTAATTGATATGTCTCTCACTAAAAGTGTGCACCGTAACTAACTATGACTGCGAAAACAACACTCTTGTCTATTCATAAACAAACAAACTTGCAATACGTGCACTCTGAACTTTTCAATTACTATACATAGACATACATATAAATGTTATACATAGACCCTAGTACGCATGTAGAAATGCTTCGGCATTATTACGTGGATACCCATTAGCTAGTTACATACATATGCAATTATGCATTATTGTCAGTTCTGAGATGTAAACAATAATTGGAACAATAGAGAGACAAAATAATATACATAACTACAATAACTACATGGCCCTTAGTGCCATCGGCCTAAAGGCTCCCACACACAATTGACTTCCAAATGGATTTTCGTCAAAAATGGCCTTTATACACCACAAGTACATGATTAAATTCCGAAGCGATATCAAAATTTCTCTACAAAATCGCGATTGACGTCTACGTGCTATAACTTTACGAATGCCATTCCGACTATAAACCGTTGTACGGTGCAATCATTGCTGTTTTTTGACCGGGAATTTGCTTTACTCTATATATGCACATGATTCATGGATTTGACAGCTGCATTTTGGACTTTGCCAGAAATCCAACAGAGTCACACAGAATAGACTGCGTCCACTACAGAGTACAGATGCGCCACACACAATACATTTTGGATTGGCTTCAGTCCATTTGGACTTTTGATGGACTCATCATGTGTAGGCACCTTGATAGACATATTCGGGAAAACAGTTGTAGCAATAATAGGTATTTAATAAAGTAATAACAACAACAGAAATAAAAGCCGTGTTCGTTTTGAAATGTTCCACTGCCGCTGTTCAAATGAAAATTAATTTTCTCACTGCACGTGTTAATTGCATAATAGTCTTCGCTGCAGGCGCGAATTCGGAGGTATACACTATAGTATAGTGTATACCTCCTTAGGAATTTGTGTTCGTAATCGAACAATTTGACACTGAGGTAGAATTCGAAATAATGTCAAATTGTATAGTTACAATAATGTTACTGAACCTAAATCATCAAGTCATTGGTCAATTGGTGATTTAACCCTACCTCCTTCAGGTGGCGTCCTCGAAGGTTTGAAGATATCAATCGTAATCATAATAATGAAGGAAAATTAATGTCTAATAGACTAGCACTAGGTCGTCACTAGAGAATTCTCGTTATTCTCCAGTAGTTAATTGAAATCGCTGTTGGGACTCAAACCGCTTTCACCTCCATTATGAATCCAATGCCTTAAAATATTCAGCTGGAGAGAAGACTTTCCCAGACGTTCTACCTCATTGAAATTCCACTCTGAAAAGGCTTTTTAAAAATTTATGATATCTATTTGCATTTCTTTTGTTTAAACGAAGCCTGTCGCGCCTTGAAAAGTAAACACTTTGAGTTTTCGACGATCTGTAATCTGGATTTCACGCGAAGTGGGGGAGAGCGCGATTATGCTTACAAGATTCTAACGTTGCAAAGAGTGTAAAGGACTGAACACATTTCTAATTCAAGACGAAAGGTGTCTGAAATTATATCAAGTGTGCCAACAAATGCTAAAATACTTCAGGAATCCTGTGCAAGCTGGATGTTTCCCTTGTATGGTAAGAAGAACAGATAATACAGAAAGGTGTCATCGAGGATATCAAGTGTGCCAACAAATGGTAAAATACATCAGGAATCCTGTGCAAGCTGTATCTTTCCATTGTATGGTAAGAAGAACAGATAGGTAATACCAATGGGTTCGAAATGCCAGGAACAAAAACTTTCTGCTGAATGTTCTCAAAACAAATCTCGTGTGAGATGGAACGAAGGGGTAACGGAAATACATTCCCCGCGAGGTAAAAAAAATTGCTGGGAAGAGTACAAAGTGAAAGTTTACCCAGGAACAATCATGTTTTTCTCAGGCAACATGTAAACGTTTCATCAAAGGCTTAAAATTCCATTAAGCTCTTTCGTGTGTATCCTGAATTTGAGTTCTTCATCTATTCCTTCGCACTGCTTTATTTCATTTCCACAAATTGTATTATTATTCTTATTCTCCGAACAGATTTTCTTCCATGTAAAATGAGTTCTTCATCTATTCCTTCGCACTGCTTTATTTCATTTTCACAAATTGTATTATTATTCTTCTTCTCCGAACAGATTTTCTTCCATGTAAAAAGAAAGAAAGAAGGAATTGCGTTTTCTTCTTCATGTTCTGCCATTTCGCCTCTCTCCTGTTTCTTGTGTATTCTCTTCATATCCTATTATGACGTCATTATTTCGATTGTTGCTTAGAAATGTGTTTTTGTTTAGTCTCCTTCTTCTTTTCCTTTTTCATCCATGTTTCCATATCCTTGTTTTCTTTGCGGAGATATATTTTTTGTGTTACTTTCCATTTTGCTCGCTCCGTGATGTAATGTATTCATTTGGAATATTTTAGTTACAGGTTTGTGGTGATGCGTTCGTTATTCAAGAAAGTTGTTCTCAAGCAGTGTTGAAGTTTTGAGTGCTAGTTTCATGTTTTGATGAATAGGATGAATGTTGTTTTTAGGTTCCTCATCAAGATGCCTCGTATAAACACGTTTCGCCTACTCTAGGTTTGCATTTTCAAGGAGAAGAGCGATATATGTATAGAGGTTATATTTTGAAGGAGTGGAGTACCTACATCTTGCTATGCATGGTAAAATATTGTTACTTTCCCATAATTAAACTAGGACAGTGTAAAGATACAAACAAAGCCCTGTTATCACGAGAGATATCTAGTTTACAAAGTCTTTCAATATCACAGACAATATAGGTATCGGCCCACACATAATTAAACTAGGACAGTGTAAAGATACAAACAAAGCCCTGTTATCACGAGAGATATCTAGTTTACAAAGTCTTTCAATATCACAGGCAATATAGGTATCGGCCCATGTCGTTCCATGTTATAACTTTCGTCTGCTCCTAATACAATAGAACACACAAAGGCAACCCCATCATCATCAGATACCTTACTTACTACGCAGAGGCATTGGTGCATTCAAAGCACATGGTGTATACCAGAGTATGTGTTGTATCCTAACTCAATTTATCGAATTAACAACATTGCTCTGAATTTTCTTGTGCAAGTTAAATTGACTCTTCATTGCCTCCTCTCCTGTAAGCACCGTGTTTTAATTTAGGCATCTTCTTCTCTTACCTCCTCTATTTTTTCCTTTTGATCCTTCCTATATTGCTTTATCCAGTTGAGTAACTCTCTTACCTTCTCAATATTCATTTTAGCGTTCATGTTTGTGAGCAAAATCTCGAGTTTCCTCTCTCATCTTTTTTTTCCTTAATTTTAGTCTGCAAACCAAAATTCTCCAGGGAGAAAATCCCTGAACTATATTTGGTGAGTCTCGACGTGGCCTAGTTGAGTAACTCTCTTACCTTCTCAATATTCATTTTAGCGTTCATGTTTGTGAGCAAAATCTCGAGTTTCCTCTCTCATCTTTTTTTTTTTTTCCTCTTAATTTTAGGCTGCAAAGCAAAATTCTCCAGGGAGAAAATCCCTGAACTATATTTGGTGAGTCTCGACGTGGCCTGTTTTGACAGATATTGACCCTTTGGTTCACTTCACACAACATACATGGTTGAAATCAAGGATTTTATCATGGCGACTTGTGTGACTCTTCAAAATGCTGTTAAGATGTAAAGGAAAATCGATAAGGAGGTATAAAGAAAACAGAATGGAAATTGAATTTACTTTGTCTCATCATAGCGTTAATCCCCTTTTCAACGCTATCTATACTTTATTTAGTCATATTTATCCTTATCCTATACTTTATTTAGTTATATTTATCCTTATCTTCTACTATGTTCGGTCATATTTATACTTATCAATCTTATTTCAATCAAATCATGAATTTATTTGTGTTAAAGCAGAGCCATTTGACAACTTTTGTGAATATCACAGCAATCAATTCAAATAAATAAAGAACATTTTATTGTTAATGTGATATAAAATAAACTTCCATATTATTATTATATTATTAATACCTAATTCAATAATCTTTTTACATTATTAGGTAACCTATCTTATACTCGTATATGTACTTTACTTGGTCAACATGATATTTATTATTGAACTGTATTCATTCTCTAGAATCTCTAGTTAAAATACTGTTATCTCATGTTATAATCCTTCTGTAGTAGGCTAGAAGGTTTTCCTCATTTAATAGTGGGTAATGTTCCGGTATTTCAGTGATGTAACAAGCTTTCACCGTTTATATTGACTTCCGGTGTGCAATTATATTGGAATTTAATTCTAAAGCAACATCTCCCCTGAAATATTAATCGATTGGTTTTTTTCCTTTTTTTTTTTTTTTTATTTCTTTCTTTAAAAAATTCTGAAAAATTGTAAAATATTAAAATGATGACATTTGAGAAAAAAGCAGGGCAGAGCATCGCGATTTTCAGAGTGCGAGGAATTTGACTCTTGGTTTGAAGCTTTGAAGTAGAAGTGGATCCAATCGCGAGAAAAAAAAGGAAAAAGGAGAGACCTACATACATAAATAGGTTTCTTGTGAAACGACACAATTTGGTATAAATTATTTTAAAGGTAGGTAGTTTAGTAGGTAAGTGATTGAAAAAAAAAACATTGTTCTTTGGGGCTAATTAAACGCACTATTGCTCTCTGAGTTTGGCGCAAGAAAAAAAAGGAAAAAGGAGAGACCTACATACATAAATAGGTTTCTTGTGAAACGACACAATTTGGTATAAATTATTTTAAAGGTAGTTTAGTAGGTAAGTGATTGAATAAAAAACATTGTTCTTTGGGGCAAATTAAACGCACTATTGCTCTCTGAGTTTGGCGCGCGCAGAGTATACAATCATCTAGAATCAGTTCTGTACGCCCCTTTACAACAATGACATCAACAACAACAACATCATCTGCCAGAAAACCTTCTCCTGTCACCATAAATTTAACAAACTCCCATGAATATATTACCTACCTACCTATCATATGAAATATACAAAAAAGCCTTCCACAAACTCTCAGTGGCAGTTCCCCAGAGGCCTATGCCTCACGAATATGATTTGTCAAAGCCCAGGGAGGAGCATATAGGAAATACACACAGCACTAGTGAGAGCACAGAGGCGGGAGAGGGGGTTTTCCCTGGAATTTTCCAGGCGAGCTACTCCTGAATATTGAGTTAGTGCATTAGTGGAGCAGGGTGGAGGTCCCTGAAGACCTGCGTCTGCTCTTTACCTGTATCTGCCACTCCAAACTTCTGTACCTGCCTTGGTATCAACTGAAGAGCTAAGAAGAGAAGACTCCTTGAATTTTTCATTTATTGAACTATGTAGGTACAAGATATGTATTTATATTGGGAAAAAAAATCACTAAAATTTCTAACCTCTGGTAGAAATCCTATAGAAAGCCTGCAGCTTTCATTATTATTTTCTTCTCTGGATGACCAGACCGACCAATCTTTTGAAACGGGAATGAATGAAACGGGAAACAATGTCTTGTCCAAACGGTCTAGCCAATATGTCTTGCAGTAACATGCAAATGACAACAAATAGTCATGTTGATCTGTCATACAACTTTGTTTTTTAATTCCTAGAAAGTTGAAAATTCAAAATACCTAGAACTCAACATCAGAGACACAAGTTGATAAGTTCAAAATAATAAAGCTGAAGGGAGGGAGGGAGGGGTGGAGGTGGAAGAAGGGAGGGGAGAGAGGAAAAGAGGGGAGGTCAGAGCAGAATTGATTCGATTTACATCTGATTAAAATTTAATTGTCTTCTTTTTTTTCAATAGAAAAACGAAGAGGGACAAGAAAAAAGTAGAAGGAAGAGGAAGAAGAGGAGGAGGGGAGGAAAAAGTAGAAGAAGGAGAAGAGAGGAAAAAGTAGGAGGAGGAAGAAGAAGAGTAACATTCAATATAATAGGGCAGGTTTAACATTCAATATAATAGGGCAGGTTTAACATTCAATATAATAGGGCAGGTTTAACATTCAATATAATAGGGCAGGTTTAACATTCAATATAATAGGGCAGGTTTAACATTCAATATAATAGGGCAGGTTTAACATTCAATATAATAGGGCAGGTTTAACATTCAATATAATAGGGCAGGTTTAACATTCAATATAATAGGGCAGGTTTAACATTCAATATAATAGGGCAGGTTTAACATTCAATATAATAGGGCAGGTTTAACATTCAATATAATAGGGCAGGTTTAACATTCAATATAATAGGGCAGGTTTAACATTCAATATAATAGGGCAGGTTTAACATTCAATATAATAGGGCAGGTTTAACATTCAATATAATAGGGCAGGTTTAACATTCAATATAATAGGGCAGGTTTAACATTCAATATAATAGGGCAGGTTTAACATTCAATATAATAGGGCAGGTTTAACATTCAATATAATAGGGCAGGTTTAACATTCAATATAATAGGGCAGGTTTAACATTCAATATAATAGGGCAGGTTTAACATTCAATATAATAGGGCAGGTTTAACATTCAATATAATAGGGCAGGTTTAACATTCAATATAATAGGGCAGGTTTAACATTCAATATAATAGGGCAGGTTTAACATTCAATATAATAGGGCAGGTTTAACATTCAATATAATAGGGGAGGTTTAACATTCAATATAATAGGGGAGATTTAACATTCAATATAATAGGGCAGGTTTAACATTCAATATAATAGGGTAGGTTTAACATTCAATATAATAGGGCAGGTTTAACATTCAATATAATAGGGCAGGTTTAACATTCAATATAATAGGGCAGGTTTAACATTCAATATAATAGGGGAGGTTTAACATTCAATATAATAGGGTAGGTTTAACATTCAATATAATAGGGGAGGTTTAACATTCAATATAATAGAGGGGAGGTTTAACATTCAATATAATAGGGTAGGTTTAACATTCAATATAATAGGGCAGGTTTAACATTCAATATAATAGGGGAGGTTTAACATTCAATATAATAGGGCAGGTTTAACATTCAGTATAATAGGGGGGAGGTTGAACATTTTTATACATGGTAAAACATGACGCAAATAAACTGCGAAACTGAATTCATTAGTTCGAATAATTTCAGCGTAGTATTTTTTTTTTTCTTTTTTTTTATCGACTGTGACCTAGATCGAAAACGGTGAAAAAAAGGTTTTTTGAACTCCCCTCGATGCAAATTTTATTTTTCAAAACGATTGCATCATAAAAGTGAAGTTCAATGGGAAAATAAATTCGCTATTTATAAATATGACGATGTGTACGTAGATTCACTCCTCCTCTTCCTTCTCCTCCTCCTCTTCCTCCTCTGCCTCCTCTTCCTTCTCCTCCTCCTCTTCCTTCTCCTCCTCCTCTTCCTTCTTCTCCTCCTCTGCCTTCTTCTCCTCCTCTTCCTTCTTCTCCTCCTCCTTCTCCTCCTCCTTCTCCTCCTCCTCTTCCTTCTTCTCCTCCTCCTCTTCCTTCTTCTCCTCCTCTGCCTTCTTCTCCTCCTCTTCCTTCTCCTCCTCTGCCTTCTTCTCCTCCTCTTCCTTCTTCTCCTCCTCTGCCTTCTTCTCCTCCTCTGCCTTCTTCTCCTCCTCTTCCTTCTCCTCCTCCTCTGCCTTCTTCTCCTCCTCTTCCTTCTCCTTCTCTTCCTTCTTCCTCTTCCTTTCTACTGCTGCTTGTTCATTATGATAATGAATTCATTTGAACAATATGTCGTTGCTTGTGAAAACAACAAAAACCTCTCTGTGCAAAATAAATTCCTCCTGGGTACACGCGTGTCAACATCAACGCCATTGCAAAAGGTCTCCTCCGTATTTCTGCCCGTCTAGCCTCCTCTCTCACGTCCTGATTCTGCTTCCTCTTCCAACAACAGTTATTCAGGAATTTCAGGGCTTTTTGTCCGGGCCTATTTCCCAGGGCCGAGCATCTCGAGGGTGCTCCGAGCCCCCCCTTGCCCCTCGAAATAGAATAAACATAAAATACAAGATCCTAATATCTATTGGAAATGGTTACCAGGAAGGACGGGGCCCACTACATATGTATTAGAGCTATAACCTTCAGGATGAACAAACGGGCCTTTTTCCTGAGTGAACACTATGATGTCTACTTCATTTTTATTTCTTTCACTCACCTCAGTCCGCATTAAAAATGACTAAATAAATCATGCTTCATGGCGAAAAATTGAAGTGGTGTTCTTCGTGTAATAATTATAATGAGCGGTGTGGGTACGAACTAGGAGCGAGAGAGAGAGAGAAGGAGAGAGAGAGAGAGAGAGAGAGAGAGAGAAAGGTCTACAGAATAATTAACGAGAGAGAAATTAAAATATTGTCTTTCTCAGAGGCAGAGAAAATCAAGGTGTTGAAGTGACGAGGGTGTTGGGGTGGATGTGGGTGTGAAGGTAAGTTGGCGAGTTATTTTTCGAAATTTTACAAGACTTTTTCCCTCGAGGCGGCTTTTTAAGATGGAGAATTAATTATTTATCTGCGGTGTACTGGTGATATTTCAATAAAATTGTTCAGATTTGTAAATCAAACTTGATTTTTATTTCTTTGACTAGGTGTTTATTGATCATCTAATGTTGTTATGATAACGAAACGCATGTTTCCCTTATTATTTCCGATAGCGATCCTGTTTATTCGTTACTAACCACAAGTTAAACACCTGAACGACATAGTTATCAGGTATTGAGCCGCCTGCCACGGTAGAAATAGCGGCGTAGGTTGACAATATCATGAGGAGATGTCTGGGAGAGAGTTAAGATCCAAGGTTGACGTGTAGAGTCAAAAATGGCTCACCATTGGTTGGATTTCAGAAAATATAAAATTGTTGAAAGGAATGACATTTGTTTTGAAATCCTAGTCTTCCATATGTTTTCACCAAAATGTATTCATAGTAACAAATATAATAGTAGGTAAGAGTAGGTATCCCTAGTTAACAGCATTTTGCAAGGGCGTAGCCAGGATTTCAGCAAGGGGGGGGCAGGACACGAAATTTCGATAATATCTAGTGTAAGTCGATACTATGTCCTCTCACCCATTTAATGAAGGGGGGGAGGCATACATAACTTATATTTTTATTAAAAACATAAAAATCTATATTTTCAGTACTATATCTATTTATCTATCTATAATAAGATAGAAGAAGGGAGGGGAGAGAGGAAAAGAGGGGAGGTCAGAGCAGAATTGATTCGATTTACATCTGATTAAAATTTAATTGTCTTTTTTTTTCAATAGAAAAACGAAGAGGGACAAGAAAAAACTAGAAGTAGGAGGAAGAAGAGGAGGAGGGGAAGAAAAAGAAGAAGAAGAAGAAGAAGAAGAAGAAGAAGAAGAAGAAGAAGAGAGGAAAAAGTAGGAGGGGGAAGAAGAAGAAGAGGAGGAGAGGAGAGGAAAATGCAAATATTTTGTATAGTTGTTCAGTGTACAGGAAAATGGATGGGAAGAGACAGGAGGAAAATTTAAAATAATTTATAGAAAATAAAAGTAATATAAAAAAAAAAAAAATCTTTAGGTAGGTAGGTAGGTAGGTAGGTATTTATTTAAAGAACAAGAATAAATGAGAACTAGGGCAGAGAAGTTATTAACAAAAATATTACAAATGGAAATTAAGCCTACAGTTATTTTATTTTTATTGTTTTATTTTAATTATCCAGACTTAGTAAAGTTGGTTAAAATAAAATAATTTCTCTTTTCAGCCCATAAAAAAGTTGTGAGTTATTCGAAGGTTAGGTATCTACATCATGAGAATATTCACTGAAAAAAAAAGTCCCAACATTTCAAGACTTAAAGGTTTGATAGAGAGAACTGTAATTTTTTCTGGTCTTATCGCCTGCTTAACTGCGGCTACTAAGGTCTTATCGCCCCAAAATCGAAGAGAGAAGAAACCATCCGGGCGGGAATCAACTCCTCCTCTTCCTTCTTCTCCTCCTCTGCCTTCTCTTCTTTCTTCTCCTTCTCTTCCTCTTCCTTTCTACTCCTGCTTGTTCATTATGATAATGAATTCATTTGAACAATATGATGTCGTTGCTTGTAAAAACAACAAAAACCTCTCTGTGCAAAATAAATTCCTCCTCGGTACACGCGTGTCAACATCAACTCCATTGCAAAAGGTCACCTCCGTATATCTAACCTCCTCTCTCCCGTCCTGATTCTGCTTCCTCTTCCAACAACAGTTATTCAGGAATTTCAGGGCTTTTTATCCGGGCCTATTTAGTCCCCAACCAACTAACCATAGAAGAACATCGATAAAATACCTTCTTTTAGAAATTAGAAGAGAAACATCTGGTGAAACAATGTCTGGTGTCATTTGAACTGTAAGTTTCTGTGAAAAGCAACACTGAGATATTTTTAAATTAGTTTTAAAGTTGTGTGAAAAATAAATTCCAAGAAATAACCATGATGTTAAACCTTCTGTACGAGCTGAACATCAACTTTACTACAGATATAAAACTCACACAAATCCAATTCAAAACCCAGAGCACGGATCTTCAAATCAAAGCCAACCAAGACAAGACAAGTAGGTATACGAATCTTTTTAGTTTTTCAAATTCAAGTTGATTCAAATCATCAAAACTTCTGCAAGAAAAGATACAAACTAAAAGCTAATGAGAAAAGCAGGTATCTACAAAAGGTATACATAACAATTATGTTTCATACTTCATAGAAGTCTGAAAACATCCCAAGTAAAACTTTGGTATTTCGAGATTGAAGTATTGGAGCGATTATTTAGAAAGCTTTGACAAACAATATGAGTACAAATTCGAGAAAAATCCAACATCCAATGTGTAGAAAAACTAGAAAACTTTTTGCAACCCGAAAAGTTGACTGTCTTAATATCTTGGTTCACACCAATATCGGTATGATGACTATTTTTACTTTAAAAGAGTGTTATTTCGGACCTCAAGTATGAGCATTTCTCCCGTTGGGCATTAAAGCCACTCTTTTTCTATCAAAACATCTTCATCCAATTTTAATTTATGTAGAAACATTTTTTAGGGGCATTAAAAATGATAATGTTTTATAGCGGTAACTTCTACATTCCTCGCACATCCTTCAGATACTGTTGCTCTATCATCATTATCATCTGCTACACAAAGAATTATAGACAATGCGGACCATTGTAATTCTCCAAAACGTCTGGTTGCTGAAGGAAGTGGTGAGCCAGCATTTGTTGGCACACTTGATATAATTTCAGACACCTTTCGTCTTGAATTAGAAATGTGTTCAGTCCTTTACACTCTTTGCAACGTTTGAATCTTGTAAGCATAATCGCGCTCTCCCCCACTTCGCGTGAAATCTAGACTACAGATCGTCGAAAACTTAAAGTGTTTACTTTTCAAGGCGCGACAGGCTTCGTTTAAACAAAAGAAATGCAAATAGATATCATAAATTTTTAAAAAGCCACTTCAGATATTATGTTCTCGCATCGTTTTCGAAGAGACAGACATTGTAGAATGAGAACCAGAGGGGGGGGGGAGAGAGAGAGAGGAGGAACTTTTAAAAATGTTTTAAATGAAAACACTTCATATCTCTGCACAAGTTTTAAACAAGGAGGAAGGAAAAAAGTTGGCGAGTTATTTTTCGAAATTTTAAAAGACTTTTTCCCTCGAGGCGGCTTTTTAAGATGGAGAATTAATTATTTATCTGCGGTTTACTGGTGATATTTCAATAAAATTGTTCATATTTGTAAATCAAACTTGACTTTTATTTATTTGACTAGGTGTTTATTGATCATCTAATGTTGTTATCTTAACGAAACGCATGTTTCCCTTATTATTTCCGATAGCGATCCTGTTTATTCGTTACTAACCACAAGTTAAACAACTGAACGACATAGTTATCAGGTATTGAGCCGCCTGCCGAAAGCAAAGCGTTAGTATTTTCCAAGTTAGTTATCTACTTTTTTATATTTTACCTTTGCGTCTAACTTGTCGAAAATCAAAAAGAAAACTTTCATAATGAATCTTATTTGTTCTGGAATTTTCTCAGAGAATTTTTCTCCCATTCTGAAAATTTTCCAGCGGTGGCCACAGAAATTAATTTTCATTTGAACAGCGGCAGTGGAACATTTCAAAACGAACACGGCTTTTATTTCTGTTGTTGTTATTACTTTATTAAATACCCATTATTGCTACAACTGTTTTCCCGAATATGCCTATCAAGGTGCCTACACATGATGAGTCCAAAAGTCCAAATGGACTGAAGCCAATCCAAAACGTATTGTGTGTGGAGCATCTGTACTCTGTAGTGGACGCAGTCTATTCTGTGTGACTCTGTTGGATTTCTGGCAAAGTCCAAAATGCAGCTGTCAAATCCATGAATCACGTGCATATAGAGTAAAGCAAATTCCCGGTCAAGAAACAGCAATGATTGCACCGTACAACGGTTTATAGTCGGAATGGCATTCGTAAAGTTATAGCACGTAGACGTCAATCGCGATTTTGTAGAGAAATTTTGATATCGCTTCGGAATTTAATCATGTACTTGTGGTGTATAAAGGCCATTTTTGACGAAAATCCATTTGGAAGTCAATTGTGTGTGGGAGCCTTTAGGCCGATGGCACTAAGGGCCATGTAGTTATGTATATTATTTTGTCTCTCTATTGTTCCAATTATTGTTTACATCTCGGAACTGACAATAATGCATAATTGCATATGTATGTAACTAGCTAATGGGTATCCACGTAATAATGCCAAAGCATTTCTACATGCGTACTAGGGTCTATGTATAACATTTATATGTATGTCTATGTATAGTAATTGAAAAGTTCAGAGTGCACGTATTGCAAGTTTGTTTGTTTATGAATAGACAAGAGTATTGTTTTCGCATAAAGTCATAGTTAGTTACGGTGCACACTTTTAATGAGAGACATATCAATTACCTACATCATGGTTACAAGAAATATTTTAGTGTGGGTAGGTAGGTAGGTATACATTTTGAACAAATGAAGTAAGTTTTCAGGTTTAGCTCGACAGATTTTGAATTTAGTTTGTTTGTTTGTTTGTTTGTTTGTTTGTTTTACAATATACGTATACGTACAACTGTTTGTTTCCCAAACAAAGAGTTGGATGTTGTAGTGGTTTGTAGGATAGGACCTTTTCCAGAGGGATTCTTTCAAACCAATGCATCTGGAGTCATATCACAAAAGAAATCTAAATGTAGAAAGCGACGATGTAGAGCATTTTCTACCACTTGTAAGGAATTTTTTAACACGATCTTAAACAAACCTCTTTGCGTCTAACTTGTCGAAAATCAAAAAGAAAACTTTCATAATGAATCTTATTTGTTCTGGAATTTTCTCAGAGAATTTTTCTCCCTTCTGAAAATTTTCCAGCGGTGGCCACAGAGTCAGCAAGTATTTGATTTGATTTGAGATAGAACTTCAACTTGACAAAGAATTGGATGGGAAGTAAGAGGTGGGAGTCCCCAACCAACTAACCATAGAAGAACATCGATAAAATACCTTCTTTTAGAAATTAGAAGAGAAACATCTGGTGAAACAATGTCTGATGTCATTTGAACAGTAAGTTTCTGTGAAAAGCAACACTGAGATATTTTTAGATTAGTTTTAAAGTTGTGTGAAAAATAAATTCCAAGAAATAACCATGATGTTAAACCTTCTGTACGAGCTGAACACCAACTTTACTTTACTACAGATATAAAACTCATACAAATCCAATTCAAAACCCAGAGCACGGATCTTCAAATCAAAGCCAACCAAGACAAGAGACAAGACAATAGTTTGTTTGTTTGTTTTACAATATACGTATACGTACAACTGTTTGTTTCCCAAACAAAGAGTTGGATGTTGTAGTGATTTGTAGGAGAGGACCTTTTCCAGAGCGATTCTTTCAATCCAATGCATCTGGAGTCATATCACAAAAGAAATCTAAATGTAGAAAGCGACGATGTAGAGCATTTCCTACCACTTGTAAGGAATTTTTTAACACGATCTTAAACAAACCCAGGGTACCTATAATATAAATGTTCTTCTCTGGAAGAGGCTTTGCTTTTTAAACTATGAACGGGTTTAGAAAGAGTTTAGTTTTTCAAATTCAAGTTGATTCAAATCATCAAAACTTCTGCAAGAAAAGATACAAACTAAAAGCTAATGAGAAAAGCAGGTATATACAAAAGGTATACATAATAATTATATTTCATAGAAGTCTGAAAACATCCCAAGTAAAACTTCGGTATTTTGAGATTGAAGTATTGGAGCGATTATTTAGAAAGCTTTGACAAACAATATGTTATGAGTACAAATTCGAGAAAAATCCAATATCCAATGTGTAGAAAAACTAGAAAACTTTTTGTAACTCGAAAAGTTGACTGTCTTAAGATCTTAGTTCACACCAATATCGGTATGATGACTATTTTTACTTCAAAAGAGTGTTATTTCGGACCTCAAGTATGAGCATTTCTCCCGTTGGGCATTAAAGCCACTCTTTTTCTATCAAAACATCTTCATCAAATTTTAATTTATGTAGAAACATTTTTTAGGGGCATTAAAAATGATAATGTTTTATACCGGTAACTTCTACATTCCTCGCACATCCTTCAGATACTGTTGCTCTATCATCATAATTTAGTTTGTTTGTTTTACAATATACGTATACGTACAACTGTTTGTTTCCCAAACAAAGAGTTGGATGTTGTAGTGATTTGTAGGATAGGACCTTTTCCAGAGGGATTTTTTCAATCCAATGCATCTGGAGTCATATCAGAAAAGAAATCTAAATGTAGAAAGCGACGATGTAGAGCATTTCCTACCACTTGTAAGGAATTTTTTAACACGATCTTGAACAAACCCAGGGTACCTATAATATAAATGTTCTTCTCTTGAAGAGGCTTTGCTTTTTAAACTATGAACGGGTTTAGAAAGAGAGAGAGAAGGGGAGGGAGAGATTAACGAATTTAGAGCGAGAGAGGGTTGGATTGAGACAGAGAAAGAGAACGCTTTAAAAGGAAAGAACACTTAGAGGAAATTAAATTCTGAGAAGAAAGCATTAGAAAGAACAGAGAAGCAAAGCTCCTCCAACATGTTTTACAAGAAGCTAGGGTATTGTAGAGTAGAATAGAATAGAATATTACTTCGGATAGAACATAGTGTACAGAATCAGGCAAACCCATTCAGTAAAACACAAGAGGGAGAGAGAGAGAGAGAGAGAGAGAGAGAGAGAGAGAGAGAGAGAGAGAGAGAGAGAGAGAGAGAATCAATAGTAATGTTAGAGAGAGAGAGAGAGAGAGAGAGAGTGAGAGAGAGAGAGAGAGAGAGAGAGAATCAATAGTAATGTTAACAGCTTCTACAACTATTTATTTCAGAGGTGTATGCGGGTATCGAATTTTACCAGACAGTGTACAACACATTTCATAAAGGTTGAACGGGTGTTCATGGTTTTTATAAGTTTCTTGGTGTGCCGTTTGGTTTGAAGACTGCCTCTCACCCTCTTGGTAAGTCGTTTGAGGTTGATGACTAGATTGACTATAGTCATTTCAGGTATTTATATCCGAATCAAGAGTTGAATTTGAGTTGAATGATCGGGGAATTTTGGACATGTTATTTCAAAATATTCCTATACCTAATCTATAGTAGGGATATGTTGTAGCACAATGTAAGTACGTGTTTCCCAAGTACCTTTCCACAGTCTTTCCTATCAACAGTGCATATTTATCCACCTCTTCCTCTATTTTTTTATTTTGTTTGAACTTTCACTCGCTCCGCTAGTAGCTGAGAGCATGTTTCAGCATATTCCAGACGCTATTAGTTTTTATCACACGTTCCAAAGATGATCCCCGGTGGTAAGAGAAAGTCCCTGCGGACCTATTTATTTGCTGAGTGAATTCCACATGTGCTAGGCATGCTACACTTGACAACAGTGTATACAATGAGCGACTCGTCAACACTGTATTCACAGGGAATATGAAATGTTTGATACCTGGAATTGGAAATGATTAATAATGCCACCCACTCACGATCAGACCACAGTCAGATAGTGGGAACATCTATGGCGGAGGGAAGAAGAGAGAGAGAGAGAGAGAGAGAGAGAGAGAGAATCAATAGTAAAGCTTCTACAACTACAACTATTTATTTACCAGACAGTGTACAACACATTTCATAAAGGTTGAACGGGTGTTCATGGTTTTTATAAGTTTCTTGGTGTACCGTTTGGTTTGAAGACTGCCTCTCACCTCACCCTCTTGGTAAGTCGTTTCAGGTTATTGACTAGATTGACTATAGTCATTTCAGGTATTTATATGCGAATCAAGAGTTCAATTTGAACCGATTGGATGTTGGATGATCGGGGAATTTTGGACATGTTATTTCAAAATATTCCTACAATCTAGTAGGGATATTTTGTAGCTCGACACTCGACAGGGCTCTCAATATGTAATTCAAAAAGACTGTACTTCATCAAATCATCAGAGCTGAGTCTGAATGTTCCATCATGAGCTCTCCCGTGTTCATGGCCTTACTCCCAGATCATAGGTAAAGCTGCAGTCTCCAACTAGAAGAAAAGTGTATTGGAGCCACGCGCCATTTAGTAGAGGATATTCAATCAGAACAAATCTACCAGGTAAAGCCCTTATGCATCTGTTACCTATTCAATGAAAGTTATAAGCCAATCATCCTCATCCTCTAGCAATGGAAGTTATCGCCGAGTTCTATCACATCTGCGTTTTGTATTTCAGATAAGAGCTCAACGAAAAAAACTGTCAAAAATCCTTTCCATTCTGTCCAAGTTGAATAAAATATTCCTGGTACCCGGATTAACATTGCTCATAGCCTTTGCAAGAGACTTAACATAGTCTTCTTGCAAAGGACAACAAGATAGTAATTTTACTTCATTTTTATATCTTCAGCAACATTGCTCATAGCCTTTGCAAGAGACTTAACATAGTTTTCTTGCAAAGGACAACAAGATAGTAATTTTACTTCATTTTTATATCTTCAGATTGAACTTTTTCGAAACACTTGGAGGGTAGCTTCTGCATTCATCCAAAAAGTCTTAAATGTTGAGCTAGGTAGAGCTTTCATTTCGAGAGTTGGCTCTCGCTTCAAGTCGCACTCTATCAACTTGTCCCACTGTCAAGTTTAAGTCTCACTGTTCTATCTTGTCAACTTGTTGGGTGCTGATTATTTTAATCCTCTGCTAACTTGACAGAAAGCTTTCAAACTTTTCCGAGCGGAGTAATATACTAGCTTTAATCCTTCTTATTTCAACTTTCCTGCCATTTTAACTTGAAGAAAATACTAAAAGGAATGCTTTTCCTCCCCTCCATGTTTCTTCTGGCGTTTTATTTTTCCATTCAATTTGAGTTGAGGTTTTCCAAGATAGAAGATCTTGTCGGACAAGCTGGCCGAGAACTATTTAGGTATAAATAGCGTTTGTGGAGGTCTGTGGGGCATTCTAGAGGGGGAAATGAAATATTTCCAACACAAAGACTTCAGATTTGGATTTTTCACAACTTTTTACGTAGGAATCGACCTTTTATTCATAATTTTTACCCAACTGCAACTGCTCCATTGGAGAAGATTCCTTTCTATTTATATCTTGATGGAGTTGTGCTCGGGATCCTATGGCCCGGGCATAAGATTCAAGAAAGGATTAACTTGTTTTGATATTTATAGAAGTTTATTCTGTAAAAAGTAATTGAAAAAAAAAGTGTCTAACTAAAAGGGAATTTAATTTCAAGAGTTTGAAATGGAAATAATTTTCAAACACCTTTGCACAAACAAACTAACGAATGACCCTGAAGCTTGAAAGGGAGCTAGGATGTCTTCAAGAAGACTGATTTTATGACTGAAAAAAGGTTTTGAACAGAAAGATACCTACTATTCCCACACCATGAGTTTAAGCTCTTATTCGTCCATGTAAAAATACAAATCCTCTCCCAAACTTACCAAAACTACCAGGAGTATATCAAATGAGTTATATTCGTGGTACGAGAACAAAATGTTTAAGAACCACTGCCTCAGACCAAAAGGTGTTCTTAATAGACTTCCCCACACATTACCTAGAACAGAGAGAAACACAGAAGCATAAAAATAAGGCATAAAATTCGCCGTTACATTGGGGTTTGAATTCACAGACAATTAGGTTTTATTTATATGAAAATTTCGCAGCGGAGCAGCGGGTGAAAATGGGATTAACTTTATACGGCCTTGCCTTTTGGAATGCTGCCCTTATCTGCAACATAGTCGAGCAATTCACAGTGTTTCATGGCTAAGGATAGAATCCAGGAATACTAAGCGTAGGGTTTAGGAATGCTGATGCCCAGGCATTGTTAGAATGACCAAAACTTCCAACACAATGGACACTCACTATTAGGAATGAAAACATTGTTTGATGAGAATCGACAACGGAATCTGCAACATAGTCGAGCAATTCACAGTGTTTCATGGCTAAGGATAGAATCCAGGAGTACTAAGCGTAGGGTTTAGGAATGCTGATGTCCAGGCATTGTTAGAATGATCAAAACTTCCAACACAATGGACACTCACTATTAGGAATGAAAACATTGTTTGATGAGAATCGACAACGGGATCTGTAACATAGTCGAGCAATTCACAGTGTTTCATGGCTAAGGATAGAATCCAGGAGTACTAAGCGTAGGGTTTAGGAATGCTGATGCCCAGGCATTGTTAGAATGATCAAAACTTCCAACACAGTGGACACTCACTATTAGGAATGAAAACATTGTTTGAGAATCGACAACGGATTTCAGATGATTGTTCAAATTGACGTGAACAGCTCAATTGTTCAAATTTCAAAATTTTGAGAAATTTTGCGTCCAGGTATGATGTTCTGTATTCTTCATATTTCAAGCTTTCAAACTTTTCCGAGCGGAGTAATATACTAGCTTTAATCCTTCTTATTTCAACTTTCCTGCCATTTTAACTTGAAGAAAATATACTAAAAGGAAAAAAAGAAATACCCGTCTATTTATATTGTGTTTCAACAAGAGACTTATTAGTGTTACCTCCGAAATGTGGAACGCTAATCCGTTTAGCACAAAACTCGGGCCATAAATCCTCCCTACCTTTTGTTGCTCTCTTCTGACATCTCGGGACAGGAAAGTCACGCGTTGGGGGGTTTTTATGCCTATTTCATGTATGAAAAAATCAAATTGTGCTCTTACACACAACTTTCGACCTGTGGCATGTTCAAATTAGTAGAGCTTTTCAGCATATAGCCATGAGTTGACAACATCTGTATATGTACAGAGGCCAACAACAACAAAGTCGAAAGTTGTGTGTAAGAGCACAATTCAATTCAACATGAGACTGTAGAGTTAGCATACCTACATGTCGCTGTAGCTTGCCGATCCACATTGCTACTCCAAACTTTGTGGAGGCTATACAAATCTTTCACATCAAAACGAACGAATTCATTGCAATAAAAAATTCCAGGAACGGCAATTTCTACTTTATTTTGTACTCATATAAGAAATATTTCCTCCATGCTATTCTTCGTCTCAACTCGGTATTACACACATTTTGAGGCAACTTCCCTTATTTCTTATTTCCGCTTCACTAATAGAATATTCCCCGTAAAGTGTGGTACTACCAATGTTCAAATTTATACATAATCAGCTCGAAGGAAGGTTCGGATGTAAAGGTAACTATTGAAAATGTAATTTCTCCAAATGTGTCGAGAGGTGAGAAACCACAAAGGCAATTTTTCTCTGGAGGAAACGGGACGGAATGGGAGGGAAGGGGGTGAAAATGGAGCAGTTGCAAATGGGTAAAAATTATTAATAAATGGTTGATTCCTATGTCAAAAGTTGTGAAAAATCCAAATCTGAGGTCAAAACTCCGAAAAAATAACTGTAAAGAGTTCAAAGATGTGTGACGTCAGACTTCAGGCAGTTGCCTCGCTAGGTAACGCCAGTATGCAAGGACGCTTGCGGAGGAGGAGAGAGAAATGCGCAAAAACGTGGGATGTAAAGGTAACTATTGAAAATGTAATTTCTCCAAATGTGTCGAGAGGTGAGAAACCACAAAGGCAATTTTTCTCTGGAGGAAACGGGACGGAATGGGAGGGAAGGGGGTGAAAATGGAGCAGTTGCAAATGGGTAAAAATTATTAATAAATGGTCGATTCCTATGTAAAAAGTTTTGAAAAATCCAAATCTGAGGTCAAAACTGTAAAAGGTCGAAAATTCAATTTTCATTTCCCGTTCAAATGAAAGAGTTCAAAGATGTTTGACGGCCAGTATGCAAGCACGCTGGCGGAGGAGCAGAAAGAAATGCGCAGAAACTTATGCGCACAAAGACATTAACGAAGATACATTGGAAAAAGAGTAGTTGTAACTTATAAAAGAGATTTGTGTGAACATGGGTGGTGAAGTTTGGAGATCTTTCTTTCAATTGGAGAAGATTCCTTTCTATTTATATCTTGATGGAGTTGTGCTCGGGATCCTATGGCCAGGGCATGAGATCCAAGAAAGGATTAACTTGTTTTGATATTTATAGAACTTTATTCTGTAAAAAGTAATTGAAAAAAAAGTGTCTAACTAAAAGGGAATTTAATTTCAAGAGTTTGAAATGGAAATTAATTTCAAAACACCTTTGCACAAACAAACTAACGAATGACCCTGAAGCTTGAAAGGGAGCTAGGATGTCTTCAGGAAGACTGATTTTATGACTGAAAAAAGGTTTTGAACAGAAAGATACCTACTATTCCCACACCATGAGTTTAAGCTCTTATTCGTCTATGTAAAAATACAAATCCTCTCCCAAACTTACCAAAACTACCAGGAGTATATCAAATGAGTTATATTCGTGGTACGATAACAAAATGTTTAAGAACCACTGCCTCAGACCAAAAGGTGTTCTTAATAGACTTCCACACACATTACCTAGAACAGAGAGAAACACAGAAGCATAAAAATAAGGCATAAAATTCGCCAAAAACAACATTCATCCTATTCATCAAAACATGAAACTAGCACTCAAAACTTCAACACTGCTTGAGAACAACTTTCTTGAATAACGAACGCATCACCACAAACCTGTAACTAAAATATTCCAAATGAATACATTACATCACGGAGCGAGAAAATGGAAAGTAACACAAAAAATATATCTCCGCAAAGAAAACAAGGATATGGAAACATGGATGAAAAAGGAGAAGAAGAAGGAGACTAAACAAAAACACATTTCTAAGCAACAATCGAAATAATGACGTCATAATAGGATATGAAGAGAATACACAAGAAACAGGAGAGAGGCGAAATGGCAGAACATGAAGAAGAAAACGCAATTCCTTCTTTCTTTTTTTACATGGAAGAAAATCTGTTCGGAGAAGAAGAATAATAATACAATTTGTGAAAATGAAATAAAGCAGTGCGAAGGAATAGATGAAGAACTCAAATTCAGGATACACACGAAAGAGCTTAATGGAATTTTAAGCCTTTGATGAAACGTTTACATGTTGCCTGAGAAAAACATGATTGTTCCTGGGTAAACTTTCACTTTGTACTCTTCCCAGCAATTTTTTTTACCTCGCGGGGAATGTATTTCCGTTACCCCTTCGCTCCATCTCACACGAGATTTGTTTTGAGAACATTCAGCAGAAAGTTTTTGTTCCTGGCATGTCGAACCCATTGGTATTATCTGTTCTTCTTACCATACAATGGAAACATCGATTTCAGCTGGCACAGGATTCCTGATATTAATTTTCATTTGAACAGCGGCAGTGGAACATTTCAAAACGAACACGGCTTTTATTTCTGTTGTTGTTATTACTTTATTAAATACCTATTATTGCTACAACTGTTTTCCCGAATATGTCTATCAAGGTGCCTACACATGATGAGTCCATCAAAAGTCCAAATGGACTGAAGCCAATCCAAAATGTATTGTGTGTGGCGCATCTGTACTCTGTAGTGGACGCAGTCTATTCTGTGTGACTCTGTTGGATTTCTGGCAAAGTCCAAAATGCAGCTGTCAAATCCATGAATCATGTGCATATATAGAGTAAAGCAAATTCCCGGTCAAAAAACAGCAATGATTGCACCGTACAACGGTTTATAGTCGGAATGGCATTCGTAAAGTTAGCATGTAGACGTCAATCGCGATTTTGTAGAGAAATTTTGATATCGCTTCGGAATTTAATCATGTACTTGTGGTGTATAAAGGCCATTTTTGACGAAAATCCATTTGGAAGTCAATTGTGTGTGGGAGCCTTTAGGCCGATGGCACTAAGGGCCATGTAGTTATTGTAGTTATGTATATTATTTTGTCTCTCTATTGTTCCAATTATTGTTTACATCTCAGAACTGACAATAATGCATAATTGCATATGTATGTAACTAGCTAATGGGTATCCACGTAATAATGCCGAAGCATTTCTTGCTCGCATAGGACTGAAAAGTCCCTTTACTCCAGCAGTAGGCTACTACTATTATTGTGGTCAAATTCTCAAAATAAAATTTTATAAACAATTTCAAGTACGAAAATAAACTTGCAGCAAAAAACTTTCGAGCACAGGGAAAAAAATGCTCGACAATTCGTTCGAATGGCGAGAAAGAAAACGGGCATTACATTAAAAATGCAAGTGAACACACACATCAAATGTTAGTATGTCTATGTATAGTAATTGAAAAGTTCAGAGTGCACGTATTGCAAGTTTGTTTGTTTATGAATAGACAAGAGTGTTGTTTTCGCAGTCATAGTTAGTTACGGTGCACACTTTTAGTGAGAGACATATCAATTACCTACCTCATGGTTACAAGAAATATTTTAGTGTGGGTAGGTAGGTAGGTAGGTATACATTTTGAACAAATGAAGTAAGTTTTCAGGTTTAGCTCGACAGATTTTGAATTTAGTTTATGGGTTCTTATGACCAAACACCTAGCAAGTGGTACTGAAAGTTTGATAAACGGTCAGCTATAAAACTGAATATGTAATGTAGAGCTGAGAGCTGGTTGGGTGGAAGAGCTCCTCCAGACGAAACCTACCACTTAAAGAAAGCCATAAATAAAGAACTACTTGACTTATTGTTGGTGAATCTAAAGCTGCATCCACTTTCGGTCCATTGTGAACATTATCTCATTCCACCAAAATCCTTTGATCTTACCCTAACTTATATGGGTTTTCAGTACACCAGTCCATGTCAGTCAATCAACTACCAATGTCCACATCGTCTTAGTACAAGAGTATACTTACCCACAATCCCTAATAATAAAAATAATAGTGCTTATTTATACTGCTCGCATAGGACTGAAAAGTCCCTTTACTCCAGCAGTAGGCTACTACTATTATTGTGGTCAAATTCTCAAAATTATTATATTGAGGATAAAATTCCATACCTCGGCTGGGATTGAACCCACGCCCTCCTGTTTACCAGGCGAGCGCCTTGACCACTACACCACCGAAGTAGGTTTAGGTTGGATAATTGTTGATCTGAGGTTATATTTTGGTGGTTGGCAAAATGTTTGGTTTGGCGAACTAGTTCCCCAAACCAGGTAACCATTTTCCCAACGATGAGTTAACCCTACGATTTCCCAACCATTGATGTTGTTAGGGATACCGCCCTATGGTTGTTTTACCTATATCTTCTATGGCGGGAAAAGCCTCAGACCTGGGTTAGTCAGAACGTCTGAGCGTGGTGGCCATAACACGGAACCGGTTTTTGGGATATCTAATTGATCCATTTAGATCACGGACCTATATCTCAGCCAATGACAATCATCTCAGACCTGGGTTAGTCAGAACGTCTGAGCGTGGTGGCCATAACACGGAACCGGTTTTTGGGATATCTAACTGATCCATTGAGATCACGGACCTATATCTCAGCCAATGACAATCATACCAAAGTGTCAATCTGGACTTCTTATTTCAACTTTCCTGCCATTTTAACTTGAAGAAAATACTAAAAGGAATGCTTTTCCTCCCCTCCATGTTTCTTCTGGCGTTTATTTTTCCATTCAATTTGAGTTGAGGTTTTCCAAGATAGAAGATCTTGTCGGACAAGCTGGCTGAGAACTATTTAGGTATAAATATCGTTTGTGGAGATCTGTGGGGCATTCTAGAGGGGGAAATGAAATATTTCCAACACAAAGAAGAAATAAGTGAAGATACATTGGAAAAAGAGTAGTTGTAACTTATAAAAGAGATTTGTGTGAACATGGGTGGTGAAGTTTGGAGATCTTTTCTGTCAGTTGGGAGTCTCCTAGAATTTCCAGTGTAAAATTTATTTTGTCACGCCCAATCTCTCACTCCCTTCTCCCCTCTCCTCCTCGTTCCCCTCTTCCCTCTCCCTCTCTCCATCCCTCCTGACTCAAACCGTGCACAATAGTGTGCTCTTTTTTCTCATCTTAAAGCGAAAACGAACAAGAAAAGGAGTACGAAATAAAAACTAGGAGAAAAAAGTAGAATGCAAGCGAGAAGAGAAAAAGTAAATACATTATTGCGTAAACATGTTAAATTGCTGCCTTTTGTGTCAGGGATATAGTTACCTAGATACCTAGTATTGCTACTTCTTCTTCTCTTGTGATGCTCACGATTTAGGGAGCAGGGATGTCAAACTTGCGCCCCCCCGGAAATGAAATTTTGGGGCCCGCGGCAGACTAGTTAGATTTATCTATATTAATTTAACTGGTCTTTAAAAAATCATTCTAACAGTATCCATTAAAGATTAAAGGAACACATCTTGTATTTTAAGATTTTTAAGGCTTTCCATACTTTCTGAAGATCTCGCCTCATTAAACAGTATCCATTAAAGATTAAAGGAACACATCTTGTATTTTAATATTTTTAAGGCTTTCCATACTTTCTGAAGATCTCGCCTGCGGTGCTGAGCTAAACTCCTTTTTTTTTCGTAGTCCACTTGAGTCGGATGGGGCTTTTAATCACCTGAAAACCAACAAGGATCAACATTCGAAAAAAATGGCCCGTTCTGGAGTCCGAGTTTGTCAGTCCTGGTTTCGAGTTAGCGTGAGATACTTTGGCGAGAAGAAGTAAAATAGAACGGTCGTTATTCTGCAGCAACGAGTTGTTATAACGATTCTGAATTCTCAAGCACTATCAAAACTTTTTTCTCCGAGAACAATTTCCGAAAGCTCTGCAAACTGGGGAAGAGAGGAAAATATTGAAGTTTTTTTTTTTTTAGATAAAATAGAAAGTAGGTAGGTATAAAAAAGGAAAGGAGGAAAACTACAATGTGGTGAGTTCAGTTTAACATGAGAGAGGGAGGGAAAGGAAGAATTAGACATAAATTTGGACACCGCACCGGTACCGTAAAAAGAACTAAAAGTACTGTTTGAAGCTACTAAAATAGTAATAGGTACAATAATGTACAGGTTCGACCCAGGACGTTAAATGCAACAATTCCTGACGGATCACTGAAGTTAAGCAACTTTGTGTGTGGTTATCTGGACGGGTGACGACGGTCTGGATCTGGGTAATCCAGTAATCAAGTATAGGTAATCATGTTCATAGGCTCATACTGTTTTGTGGGGTGCACTCAACGACAGGCGCTGATATTGATAGAATGTTTTCGATTATTTTTCCACGAATTAATTAATAAATAACTAAAAGGAAAGAAGGAAAACTACAATGTGGTGAGTTCAGTTTAACATGAGAGAGGGAGGGAAAGGAAGAATTGGACATAAATTTGGACACCGCACCGGTACCGTAAAAAGAACTAAAAGTACCTACTGTTTGAAGCTAGTACAATAGTTATACAATAATGTACAGGTTCGACCCAGGACGTTAAATGCAACAATAATTCCTGACGGATCACTGAAGTTAAGCAACTTTGTGTGTGGTTATATCTGGACGGGTGACGACCGTCTGGATCTAGGTAATCCAGTAATCAAGTATAGGTAATCATGTTCATAGGCTCATACTGTTTTGTGGGGTGTACTCAATGACAGGCGCTGATATTGATAGAATGTTTTCGATTATTTTTCCACGAATTAATAAATAACGTTTCTATCAATTAAGTATCATAAAACACACAAAATTAATGCAACATCGATCTCGTTCCATATGCATATAAGCCTATCTGAAAATTGGGGTATTTTTGAGTCCGTATTTCCGTAAACAGTTATTGCTCTGTGGAAGATTCCAGTAGGTACTCCGTTAGTAACGAAATCATTCCTCCCTCCTCCATATCTTTGTCCTGGGAGAACCCCTCCTCATCTATTTCTGGGTGCACTCATTCATTCCTCCCCTCTCCTTCCCATCTTATCCTGGGGAGCACTCATTTCCCCTTTGTGTGAAATCTAGATCGTGTATTCCATAGCATAAATGGCAGAAGATAACTTGGGTTTCAGGTCTGTAATGTGAGAGCACCACTTTAACTTATAGTCCAAAGTGAGGCCCAGAAACACTACATAGGTATACTGTTACAGTGGTACAAGGTACACACACACTACATAGGTATACTGTTACAGTGGTACAAGGTACACACACACACTACATAGGTATACTGTTACAGTGGTACAAGGTACACACACACTACATAGGTATACTGTTACAGTGGTACAAGGTACACACACACTATATAGGTATACTGTTACAGTGGTACAAGGTACACACACACTACATAGGTACCTATACTGTTACAGTGGTACAAGGTACTTACACACGTGATGCTTAGATAGATTTTCAAATTTCAGGTACCTAGGTTCGGTAGTTCCTGAGCTCTTTTCCGTGTTGAATTTTGTGCCTAATTGTACCTACCTATACAGGATGTCTAAGAATGAAGTACCCATGTACTTAACGGTTGTACCGTGTACCTACCTACTTGTTTTAATGTTGCTTGATAACAGGTATAGGTAATAATATTACCTAATAAATATTATTTACTATTTAGATACTGTTCTGATGTAGAAGGTTTCCCATGTTTCCAAATCATTGCAAAGCCCGGTCAAAAGGCGAGTCACAAAAGCCTGACATGATTTTATGCGTTGAACGGCGTTAAGTAAAATCTGCCACTAGTTATGTAGTTACGGCCAATAGGAATCGATCTTCAAATGAAATGAACATACAGAGATTATAAACACATTCAGCAACTCACCGTTCTCAAGCGAATAATTAATAACTTTGACCATTTTCATTGTTGTAAATTTGTAATGTTGTTTACGATCCAAAAATTTTCAAAACTACAGTTATTGCTCTGTGGAAGATTCCAGTACTCCGTTAGTAATGAAATCATTCCTCCCTCCTCCATATCTTTGTCCTGAGAGAACCCCTCCTCATCTATTTCTGGGTGCACTCATTCATTCCTCCCCTCTCCTCCCCATCTTATCCTGGGGAGCACTCATTTCCCTTTTGTGTAAAATCTAGATCGTGTATTCCACGTAATGCTTTTAGAAAACCCTTCAGTAACAATTACTACAAGCATGTACAGAAAGGACATGTGTGTGCCAGGTCCTTCACAAAGGATTTCTAAAGAACCCTCGCCTACCATCCCATCGCCATTCCGTTGTTCTTGGGGAGCTTTTGAAAGTTTTCAATAGGTAGGAAGCAACCACTTGGCCCCGGAGTTGTTTTTGACAAAGTTGAAACCGGAGTGGATTTGAACAAACCGTCCGATGAGATTCAGGATGTGGTGAGGGAGAGAATGTGGAGCACCATCTACTTTTATCCCATGTTCTATTGGAAATATAAGAAGTGGGAGGATAAAAATCTGTAGGAAGCTAGATTACTGAACGATATACCCTTATAACTAAAGGTAATCTTCTAATAATAATAAAAAAAAAATAATAATAATAAAAAGAAAATAAAAGCAGCTTTAATACATATCTCATTTAAAATGTTGCCCGATGGCAAAGTTTACTCGATAGATGCGACATTTCCACGCTAAATAGGTAGGAATGGAAATAAAAATAAGTTTATACCTACGATAAGGTTTTTGTGCTCTTCTGTCTCCGTTTCTTGATACCAATTTGTCAAAATTGTCAGCAGAATATGCTTTTCCCGAAAAGAACCAAAAGGAAAATACATTTCTACCTATCTATGTAACTCCATTTTCATTCTGTTCTTTTATGGACAACATATTAATTTAGAGAATAGGT
The DNA here is from genome assembly GCF_000475195.1 of Diaphorina citri. NCBI lineage: Eukaryota > Metazoa > Arthropoda > Insecta > Hemiptera > Psyllidae > Diaphorina > Diaphorina citri. Next base: position 30,702 of record NW_007378176.1, read on the forward strand.
TCCCCCCCCCTCCCTCAAGGGAGGATCAAAGTCCATGGTGCAAGAAAATAAGTATCTGGGTATGTAGTTTTTGTAACACAGCCTCCGGAAAATGGCTTTTGTTAATACCATACGATGAAATTTTGGCTATAAAACGCAGGAAAACAAACCTTCCATTCCTACAGCTACAAGCACATGTTACAAATGTCGGGTTTTCTCCAGGTATAATTTTCAACGTAGAGGTCCTAGGTAGGTAAATACGTAAATTTCTTGACCCCGCCGGGAATCGAACCCGGGTCTCCCGCGTGCAAGGCGAGTGCAGTGACCACTACGCCATGGGAGCTGACTGACCTTTTAGAATAGTTATGTACATACCTACTTTAGCTCTCCAGGTCAAAAAATTGCAAGAGAAAACTCTCCATCTCCAGGTATGGGTATTGCTGTCGAAAATGTAGAAAATTTGTGTACTCTTTTTTTTAAAAGCAGCTTTAATACATATCTCATTTAAAATGTTGCCCGATGGCAAAGTTTACTCGATAGATGCGACATTTCCACGCTAAATAGGAATGGAAATAAGAAGTTTATACGATAACTTTTTTGGTGCTCTTCTATCTCCGTTTCTTGATACCAACTTGTCAGCAGAATATGCTTAGGCAGCCAAAGTGTTGAAGTTGACAAACTGACCTCACTGTTCAGTTTCCCGAAAATACAAGTCTACCTATTGTGGCAAAGGGCCGACCACGAAAGTTGTGACTTGTTTCAATGGAACACAAAGGATATTTTACTTTCATCATACGGGGTTCATCTTTTTATTTAGAGAATAGGTTTCCCCCCCCCCCCTCCTTCAAGGGAGGATCAAAGTCCATGATGCAAGAAAATAAGTATCTGGGTATGTATGTAGTTTTTGTAACACAGCCTCCGGAAAATGGCTTTTGTTAATACCATACGATGAAATTTTGGCTTTAAAACGCAGGAAAACAAACCTTCCATTCCTACAGCTACAAGCACATGTTACAAATTTCGGATTTTCTCCAGGTATAATTTTCAACGTAGAGGTACCTACTAGGTAGGTAAATAAGAAAATGGGAAAACTAAACCATTTCCTCAACGATCCGAAAGAAGAGTTACTTAGAATTTCCTCTGAAGAAAAACACACATCAAGACGTTTTCCTTCCCGCCGGTGAAAGCATTATGTGAAAAAATAGGCGGAGATGTGAAGGAAAAACGTTGGGAGAGCTAACAGAAAAGTATAAAAATCTAGGAGGCAAAAAGGAAGATCCATATATTAGGTTTAATTTATATGGCAAAAGAGCAAAACTCTACAACTTGGAAAATAAATAAATGTCTTATTCTTCCTTCTCCTTATTCTCCTCCCTCTTCCTTCTTTTTTCTTCTCTTTCACCTCTTCTTTGTACTCTTTCTTCTACAGCCAAGAGTTCATGTTCCAGGAGTTTTGTTTTCTTATTATTTTGCTTCTTCGCCAGTCATCTCGTCACGTGCAGTGTTTCCATTCAAATTTTGACTCGGATGTTCCCGACGCTTTTGACATGGTTACTCCCTTGCGGCATGACAGTCTGGGAAGTCAAAAGATAATGGTAAGAAAATAGTCTAATCTTGCCTTCTTGTTTTCTATCTTCCTCAAAGTTTTCACAATAGAGAAATGATCCAGTACCATAGCATTGGGAGTCCCTTTCATAAAGCAGCCCCTAGACAACCAAAATTTCCATCGATACACGTCAGTACTATCAATATGCTGTATTGTTTTGTACAAAGCTTATGGTGCCTGAGATCAATCAATGTGATTTCTCAATATTTATAGCCTTAAGATACCATGTCGTGGTGGCCATAACACGGAACCGGTTTTTGGGATATCTAATTGATCCATTTAGATCACGGACCTATATCTCAGCCAATGACAATCATACCAAAGTGTCAATCTGGGCCCTACCTCTCAGTTAACTGGCATTCGAACTCGAATATTGTCTTCTGGCGACTAAAAATTCCAAAGGTTCTCACTGAATAAGTTACAAGAGTAATGTTTGTATTTAGTGAGGAGAAGAGGAGTGCTAATATTATAGATAAAGAGACATTTTCTGTAACTCGGTGCACCCCAGAGCTATAACTCCTCATGCTGGGTGCACCCCAAAGTTATAAGACCTAATACTGAGTGCACCCCAGAGCTTTATCCAAGGTACCATCATAATGATAATAATTATGATACCCTATATCCAAGGTACCATCATAATGATAATAATTATGATACCCTATATCTATATCCAAGGTACCTACGGTAATGATAATAATTATGATACCCTATATCACCTTTCTAATGGGGAGAAAACATTTACTAAAATTACAAATTAAAAAGAAAGTACACACGAGAAAGAAAGTAGAAAAGGTAAAGAATAAGAAAAGTTTGAGGAAAATAACGGGGAATAGGTAAAGCTGCAGTCTCCAACTAGAAGAAAAGTGTATTGGAGCCACGCGCCATTTAGTAGAGGATATTCAATCAGAACAAATCTATCAGGTAAAGCCCTTATGCATCTGGTTTATTCTTTCAACCCTACATCCTCTACTTGTAATTTCTCTACAGTTTCTTCTTCTTTTCCTTTCCTTTTGTTACTATAACGGGGACAAACTTTTGTCATGAAACCCGGGGTCTTCCATTTTATTCTTTCAACCCTACATCCTCTACTTGTAATTTCTCTACAGCTTTTTCTTCTTTTCCTTTTGTTACTTTTCTTTCTTTCCAATCTATTGTTGCTGGTAGTTTCTTATTCTCTGTCTAGTTCTCGTTCTTTTTATCAATTTCCTGACTGTGAAAACGTTTCGTACCGTTTCCTTGATTGAGGCACCTTCACATGTTTCACTGACTATTCAATGAAAGTTATAAGCCAATCATCCTCATCCTCTAGCAATGGAAGTTATCGCCGAGTTCTATCACATCTGCGTTTTGTATTTTAGATAAGAGCTCAACGAAAAAAAAACTGTCAAAAATCCTTTCCATTCTGTCCAAGTTGAATAAAATATTCCTGGTACCCGGATTAACATTGCTTATAGCCTTTGCAAGAGACTTAACATAGTTTTCTTGCAAAGGACAACAAGATAGTAATTTTACTTCATTTTTATATCTTCAGATTGAACTTTTTCGAAACACTTGGAGGGTAGCTTCTGCATTCATCCAAAAAGTCTTAAATGTTGAGCTAGGTAGAGCTTTCATTTCGAGAGTTGGTGAGCTCCAGCAGCTTGGGATCATAACGGAACCACAACAACCAACAACTTTCAGCTTACACAATTAACGGTCCTCCAGGCAGAATTTTCCGCATCAATAACTTCAAGTAATCCATTTTATCTAAATTGTATTAAATGTAAATGATGATGTGTTTTTTTTTATTATTGTTATATTGTTGTTAGAGTCCAAATGTGCAAAATTTGACCTTTATATTCCAGTTTTGCAAGGGACTCAAATATTCAAAAATTGACTTTCACAGAGTTTCACACCTCAGTTTTGCATATTGTCTCAAATTTTCCAGAGTAAGCATTTCGCAAATGCTTTGGTGAAACGAAGCTCCGCTTTTTTCTCTTAGCCATCTCCCGTACTCTTTTATCTTTACTTTCAACTTTTCCCTTTTGTTTTTTAAGGAAAACTCTATCAAGAGCAAAAGGATTTATGGCTTGAATGTTAAACACAATTCACGTTGGCACAGTATATCTGTGCATTATCTACCTCTATCTTGTTCATACATAGAAGAGTTTATTAAAGGAGAAAAAAAATATGCATAGGATTATTGTATTAATAGAAAAAAAAATATGAGGGTTGTAAACTTGAACTCTCATAACAATAGAGTTGTCAGTTGTAGGGTATTGGTAAGCGTAAGTAACGCAGTCAATATTCTAGATATTCTAAATTCTGACGTATATTACCCATGTACTCAAGGGAATTCCATGAAGACTTTGAGATGATCAGGCCAGATGAATTCCAAACACTCGATAGATAAATAATAGACAAGGCATCAGAAAATGAAACAGAAGGAAGAGAAGCAGTAGATGAAGAACTTGCAGAAGTAGCGGAAGAAAATGTAGAAGTGGAAGAAGTAGAAAAGGAAGAATAAGAACAACAAGGATGAGGAGGAGAAGAGGAAGAAGAATAAGAGAGACATTGGAAGCCTATCCAAGTATGCAGAATGGGAAAGCATTGGTCATGAGAAAGTCATGACGTCAGGAATTATCGGGAATATTCCTATTTTAGAGTCGCTACTCATTCTAATTTAGAGTCGCTACTCATTCTAAATTAGAGTCGCTACTGATTCTAATTTAGAGTCGCTACTCATTCTAATTTAGGGTCGCTACTCATTCTAATTTAGAGTCGCTATTGATTCTAATTTAGAGTCGCTCCTCATTTTGTTCTCTTCTTATCTTGATCATCTCAGAGAATAAGATGGACGAGAAAAGAACAGAGACAGAGACATAATCCTCTTCATAAAACTATAGATACAAGCTAATATTATGTTCAGGTTCTTTCTTTCTCTCTCTCTCTCTCACCCTCCCTCTCTCTCTCTCTCTCTCCTTCTCTCTATTCTCTCTCTTATCTAGTTTGAGCTCTAGGTATAACATCTTAGTTTCAACTTTAATGTTGATTGTTTAATTAGGTATCTAAAATAATGTTCTCAACTTTAAAGTTTTAATTCTTTCTCTTCTTTCTCTCTCACACACAACCCTTCTTTCTCTCTCATTTGTCCGTTTTCTCTCTCTCTCTCTCTCTCTCTTCTTATTTTTCTCATTCCTCTTTTTTCCTTTCCTTTTCTCCATCTTCTTTTTACCTTGTTTTCTCTCCTCCTTCTTCTCCTCATTGGATCTGCATATTTCATATTCTAATTATTTCTGATAGAATAGCATTTAGTTGGTTTTCCTTCTCTTCTTCTTCTTTTTCCTTTTTCCAACCTTCTTTTTCTCCCCCTTTCTCTCTTCCACTTGCCACTTATTACTCCCATATCTTTCTCCCTCCTTCTCTTTCCCAAGATATGTTTTTCTCAATCAATCACTTTTCTCCTACTCCCACCTCCTCCTCCTCCTCCTCCTCTCCCTCTCTTCTCTTACAATGCTTCATCTCTTCCAATATTATTTCGTTTCTACACCTACATACATATTCCCACATAAGAACACCGGCGAAATGTGTTCTTCGGATGACATCTGTAGAAAACTTAACAATGAGCAGTGGCGTAGCCTGAATGTAATACTTCTGATCTGGTAATATCGTATGTAATATTTCTACTGCGGTATTACATCATCTTTATCTCAGGAAATCTAAACTGTAAAAGAATAATAAATCAGAAGTGAAAAAAGTAAGTAATTCGAATCTGTCTAATTCTAAGGGACCGACAATTTTTCCCCCGTTTTTCCAGTTTTCACATTTTGACGGGTCCCAATTAGACAGGTTTGATTGTAGGTACTCCCTTTTTAAGGCATTCATACAAGTATTATTAATTTACTTATTCTTTTTTTTTATTATTCTACATCATTATTTTCAACCCCGCTACGCTCCTGCAGCCTGCACTGTCCGGACATTGGATGATGTCTTTCCTAAGCCTCATTATTATGGGGAGCGGGGAGGCCTCAAATGCTATGACATATTGAGTTTGTTAGGCCAAGATTTCGTGCCTTTCTTATATTATTCGTATTGTTAGAATCAAATCAATCAGAAATATCAAAACCAGAGAAGAAGAAGAAGAAGGAGATGAAAAAGAGGCACTCTTTTTCTTTCGTTCTGTCTCTCCCTGTCGGTGATGCTACTGGTCGCTACTCATTCTAATTTAGAGTCGCTACTCATTCTAATTTAGAGTCGCTACTCATTCTAATTTAGAATCGCTACTGATTCTAATTTAGAGTCGCTACTGATTCTAATTTAGAGTCGCTACTCATTCTAATTTAGAGTCGCTACTCATTCTAAATTAGAGTCGCTACTGATTCTAATTTAGAGTCGCTACTCATTTTGTTCTCTTCTTATCTTGATCATCTCAGAGAATAAGACGGAAGAGAAAAGAACAGAGACAGAGCTATAATCCTCTTCATAAAACTATAGATACAAGATAATATTATGTTCAGGTTCTTTCTCTCTCTCTCTCTCACCCCTCCTCTCTCTCCCTCACCCTCCCTCCCACTCTCTCTCTCTCTTTCTCTCTCTCTCTCTTATCTAGTTTGAGTTCTATAACATCTTAGTTTCAACTTTAATGTTGATTATTTAATTAGGTATCTAAAATAATGTTCTCAACTTTAAAGTTTTCTTTCTCTCTCACACACAACCCTTCTTTCCCTCTCATTTGTCCGTTTTCTCTCTCTCTCTCTCTCTCTCTCTCTCTCTCTCTCTCTTCTTATTTTTTTCATTCCTCTTTTTTCCTTTCCTTTTCTCCATCTTCTTTTTTCCTTGTTTTCTCTCCTCCTTCTTCTCCTCATTGGATCTGTATATTTCATATTCTACTTATTTCTGATAGAATAGCATTTAGTTGGTTTTCCTTCTCTTCTTCTTCTTCTTCTTCTTCTTCTTCTTCTTCTTCTTCTTCTTCCTTTTTACAACCTTCTCTTTCTCCCCCTCTCCCACTTGTCACTTATTACTCCCGTATCTTTCTCCCTCCTTCTCTTTCCCAAGATATGTTTTTCTCAATCAATCACTTTTCTCCTACTCCCTCCTCCTCCTCCTCTCCCTCTCTTCTCTTACAATGATTCATCTCTTCCAATATTATTTCGTTTCTACACCTACATACGTACATATTCCCACATAAGAACACCGGCGAAATGTGTTTTTCGGATGACATCTGTAGAAAACTTAACAATGAGCAGTGGCGTAGCCTGAATGTAATACTTGTGATGTGGTAATACCGTATGTAATATTTCTACTGCGGTATTATATCATCTTTATCTCAGGAAATCTAAACTGTAAAAGAATAATAAATCAGAAGTGAAAAAAGTAAGTAATTCGAATCTGTCTAATTCTAAGGGACCGACAATTTTCCCCCCGTTTTTCCAGTTTTCACATTTTGACGGGTCCCAATCAGACAGGTTTGATTGTAGGTACTCCCTTTTTAAGGCATTCATACAAGTATTATTAATTTACTTATTCTGAATTTTCGACCTTTTACAATTATTTTTTCGGAGTTTTGACCTCAGATTTGGATTTTTCCCAACTTTTTACATAGGAATCGACCATCTATTTATAATTTTTACCCATTTGCAACTCCTCCATTACATACTGGTTTTTGAAATGAAGGGAAAGTAACTGACACGATTCAAAGGTTAAACCTGATGTGATGTGAATTGTACTTTCCCTTCATTTCAAAAATTTAAACCTTTTTGTATACTGACTGGTTTGCCTATTCAAAAGTTGGTTACACTTTAAACAATCCCCTGTACATTGGGTAGTTGGGTACAAAATACATAGATTCTCTGTTTCGGTAGTTTTTACCCAGCAGTGTCTGTGTTGGCATTTTGCACGTAGCAGCTTCAAATGATGCTTGAACGCTTGTTCTAAATCTAAATGAATCATAAATGTTTTGTGGCACCACTCCAAGGTCCCTGCTACTCCTCGTTACAAATTCAGACAATGTACTTCCCCCCCAGCTCTGTTTATTTAATGTAATTTTATTTATTTTATATATATATTTTTTTCAATTTTATTTTCCTTTTCCTCGTGAAAAAACAGTAAAAGTTGTTCTTCTCCTAACTTGTTTTTAACTTTCGGGCGAACTTAAAGAGTCGAGCCAAGTCAAATGTTTAATGCTAAAATAATGTTCGGAATTTCATTTTATTTTCTGGATAGAAAGAAAAATCCCCCCCAGACATACCTAATTGCTCTAGTAGACCGCTTAATGTGTCATCGACTTTTGTGTTGGTGTTTACGGGATAAAGTTGGTGGTAAATGTACCTTGCTTTGGATTCTTGATGATCATTCACCCGTCTCCAAAATGACCATCACTATCACGTCCATCACCATCACCACGCCCAACGTAGCTCAACTTGAGTGACCTTGTCGTTCTAATCTGACAACGTTGTATACCATAAAAATTCCACTACACTTGTGACAAGCCAACACGGTTGCCAAGTTGTACAGATCAACATTTTGGCAACCATGTACCGCCATTTTCTCACAAAATAGAACGAGATTGACTGATGATGTGATGACTACAATGTGAAAGGGAAAAGCCAAGAGGATGAAACGAACAACATGTTAGTGGCAACACTGGAAATGCATTACTTTGCTAAAATTAAACTTACTAAACCATAAAATAAAATCTTCTCCTTAGCTTCTTATTATGCTAGGAGGTACTATTTAGAGAGCGCCAGCTTAGACAACAGGGTGGTTCAAAAGATTGAAGACCTAGACATTAGTTATAGTTTGTACTTCATAGTCGAGGAAGCATTTCGAATTTTCCACTGGAAATGCATTACTTTGCTAAAATTAAACTTACTAAACCATAAAATAAAATCTTCTCCTTAGCTTCTTATTATGCTAGGAGGTAGGTACTATGTAGAGAGCGCCAGCTTAGACAACAGGGTGGTTCAAAAGATTGAAGACTTAGACATTAGTTATAGTTCGTACTTCATAGTCAAGGAAGCATTTCGAATTTTCGACCTTTTAGCATACCTACTTTAGCTCTCCAGGTCAAAAAATTGCAAGAGAAAACTCTCCATCTCCAGGTATAGGTATTGCTGTCGAAAATGTAGAAATTTGTGTACTCTTTTTTTTTCAATTTTTTTTAGTGATGGTTGGCGTTCAGCTACAAAGGCCTCTCATAAAATAGAAACAAAATATTGATATGTATCAGCAACTTTCAGCAGAATTCTCCCATATTTGCAGATTTTTGATATTTCAATGTGTCTACATAGATCCTTGTATTGTGAAATTGAAATTTATGGCAAAACGTTTAGATTTTCCAGTTAAACTGGTGTCATATTTTATAATGTGAACACTTTTTACAGCAAACAATACTTCCTGTGTTTGAATTTGGAAACAATATTTCAACAGCAGCAAAACAAATTTATGTCTCCGTGGACAGATCTGGCCCCCATTCTCTATTAGAGAGAGAGAGAGAGAGAGAGAGAGAGAGCACTTATCTATGCGTTTAAAAACAGCATCAAACACAATTGCTGGATAAATAACGAATAACATGAAGAACAACGTAGAAATAAATGAAGAAGAAGCATAGGAGAGAGAGTGATATAAGAAGAATACACAGAAGAAAAAAAAAATGAATAAGAATAAAAAGAAAAGAAAATGGAATTTTCCCGTAAAAAATAATTTAATATTGAGCACCTGCGTATCTAAGGGAAAACCCCTTGTTATCAATCATTTCCCTTTTTTCCTTATCTTTCTTTTGTCCCTCCTCTACCATCCTTATCCAGGTCTTCTCATATTTATTTATACTCCTCCATCTCCTTTTTCTCTTCTTCTCCTCCTGCTACTCTCGCTCTTATCTTCTTCGTCTTCTCATTATTGTTCGTTTACTCTTCTTGTTCTCTTCATCTTCCTCTGTTTTCTGTTTTGTTCTTCTTCTTCTTCTCCTCCTCCCATTATTACTACTCGTTTTTCCCCTATCCTTCTTTCTTATTCCCCTCTGCCTCCGTCTGCTTTTCTCATTCTTCTTCCTCTCCTTATTATATCATACGCTTTATTGTTCGTTTTCTTGATCTTATTCTTCTTGGCCATCCTCTGCTTCTTCTTTTTTCTTCTTGATCTCCTAGTAGTGCAACTCGTTCTTCTCCTCTTCTTCTTCCTTATTGTTCTCATCCTCTATCAACTCTATCTCTTGTTCCTTTAACAACTTCTTCTCGTGAATTAAAAAACATGCACTGCAAAGAGAGAAAATTGTAATTCGTGTACTTTTTATTATTCTGAATCTCACTTCTTGTTTATTGACATCTCTTTTATTTCTCTTGATGACACGTCTTGGTATAGCATTTTCCTGAAAAAGCTGTACCTAAGTCCCCCAATTCTCTATCTAATTTGTTGAGATCAGCATAAGCTGGTTTCTCCTCGGAAGTGTTGGTTCAACCTAAACTATGAAACTATTAATGAGAAACATCTGGTTACCAGCTGATTCCTTATAAGAAGATCTTTATAGAACAAGAACACTCTTTAGCTATCACTTATAGGTGCCATTACTATAGATTAGAGGTACCGTATAGAGGTACCGTAACACCCTATAGCTATTATTATCATAATGGCAAGGTAAAGGTACCATAATGATAATAATTATGATACCCTATATCCAAGGTACAATAATGATAATAATTATGATACCCTATATCCAAGGTACAATAATGATAATAATTATGATACCCTATATCCAAGGTACCATTCCTTATTGTTCTCATCCTCTATCAACTCTATCTCTTGTTCCTTTAACAACTTCTTCTCGTGAATTAAAAAACATGCACTGCAAAGAAAGAAAATTGTAATTCGTGTACTTTGTATTATCCTGAATCTCACTTCTTGTTTATTGACATCTCTTTTATTTCTCTTGATGACATGTCTTGGTAGCATTTTCCTGAAAAAGCTGTACCTAAGTCCCCTAATTCTCTATCTAATTTGTTGAGATCAGCATAAGCTGGTTTCTTCTCGGAAGTGTTGGTTAAACCTAAACTAGGTATGAAACTATTAATGAGAAACATCTGGTTACCAGCTGATTCCTTATAAGAAGATCTTTATAGAAAAATAACACTCGTTAGCTACCACTTAGGTGCCATTACTATAGGTACCCTTTACCCCCAAGTACCATCGTAACACCCTATAGCTATTATTATCATAATGGCAAGGTAAAGGTACCATAATGATAACATATAAGTTGATGATTATATTAACTATGTAATATTAATTCATTAATATCATTATCAACTTATTATTCAACATTTATATTCATTTATTCAAGAAGACGCTAAAGGCAAAAATCTCGAGTAAATTTTGCGGGAGTCGAAAGCTCTTACAACAAATAGCATAGAATGATATTAAGTAATTTATTATAGGTATGTATGTACCTATACTAGTTAATAAGTAGGTACTTATTTCTCTAGTCAGTTTTAAGATGATTGTAAAAATGGGGCTGTCCCGGTGAATTTATGAAAATAAAGTAGGTACCAATCGTACTTACCTATATAGGAACAAAAGAAAGACGTTGTTCAGGTTACAATAAATAAATAAACCATCATTATTATTAAGATCTACCTACCTTCGTATTGTGAGGATTTATTTCTACAGGTTTTGTCGAGGATCTAATTTGAGATACTTAATGACTTCACCACTGATCTGACTGGAGGAAGCATACAAAGTTTTGTGCAGCCTTTACTAGTCTCGGCTCTCTAGAATATCTAGATTATAATATGTACTATACCTACAGGGTGGCCCAGAAGTCCTTCTCGGTCCCCTGTAAAAAAATTCCTGATTCATTCTGGCAATTTGATTGGTTGATCTCAATTTTTTCAGCCAATCAGATTTGTTACTCCAAATTTAAAAAGTTAATTGTGTTTTAAGTTAGTCCAGTGGTAACGGGGGCACGGTTGGTCTAGTGGTAACGCGCTTGCTTGCCATGCAGAAGGTCCCGGGTTCGAATCCCACCATCGACAAAAATTTGTACTCGTTTTTCGATTGCAAATATTTCAACGGGTTACTTTTTGGTGTTCTCGTGTTGACCCAGCACCTAAATGGGGAGTATTGTGCCTCTTCTCGCCCATCTGATGAGAGGCATACTACGGGATGGGCATGCTACGACACAGACCACATGCGTCCAATGTAGCAGTTGTTTCATTGCTTACAATATCACTTGTAAGCTGAGTAAGTACCTCTAGATGCAATAAGCAAACACTTTCATCCATAAGAAGTTTTTTGTGAAATTGGGGGATGGGCTAACCTTTGTTATCTCTTCATTTCTCTTTTTGGTAATTTGGTGTGGCTTCATAAATAAATCTATCGAATCACCTACTTACATAAAATTCAAATTCTTTCATTCTAACAATGCCCAGGACAAACCCTATCAGTTGTACCAAAGATCAAAGCGCCTTAACAAAATGATCCGCTCTTCCCCAATTAAGCACAGGATTTCTCTCTCTCTCTCTCTCTCTCTCTCTCTCTCTCTCTCTCTCTCTCTCTCTCTCTCTCTCTCTCTCTCTATTTTCCTTCTTCTTCCTCTTCGTCCGTTTCCTCTTTTCATCTTTATTTATGTATGAAAGAAAGGAGGACAGCGAGAGAGATATAGAAGAAGAAAAAGAAGAAGAGGAAGAAAAAGAAGAGGTTTCACTGATTGTGTTGCATCCTGTTCTGGTATCGTCTAGTGTTTCACCTGTACTACACGTGTTTCATCGATTGTGTTGCATCATTTGTGTGGGACAGAATCAAGTCAGCATGTTGAAATCACTACAGTTTCACTGATTGTGTTGCATCCTGTTCTGGTATCGTCTAGTGTTTCACCTGTACTACACGTGTTTCATCGATTGTGTTGCATCATTTTCTTGTAGTGTTATTTTGAATTAGGGGATAGGAGATCGAAAACATTACCGAGAATCGAATCAATCTCTCTCCCTCCCTCTATCCCCCCCCCTCCTCATCTCCCTCCCTCTGTTAATTTTTCCAACAATCTCTCCTAATTATGGTTCAAATATGATGTTCTCAAGGAGAAATTGGAACATTTTTCATTGCTAGAAATCTTGCCTATTGTAACCTTTCATTATTTCAAGTATATATTTCCTTTGTAATCTTTGTAATATATTGCAAATAAAACATTTACATTTACATACATTTACATTTTCTTGTAGTGTTGATTCTCCCAAAAATCTCTCCCAATTATGGTTCAAATATGATGTTCTCAAGGAGAAATTGGAACATTTTTCATTGCTAGAAATTATCCTCATCACAAAATTTAATCTCTCTCCCTCCCCTTTCTCTCCTTTATTTCTATCTCTCTCAGTCATATCCAGGACATGTGGGATACAAAGTACTGACGCATCTTTTCATCTCTCTCCCTCTCTTGTTTCGTTCAATATAAAAATGATTATCCGAAATTCATACTCAATTAAACATTTCCGACCTCTTCAGAGTATAAAGGCTGGGTCTCATCTTCTTCTTCTTCTTCTTCTTCTTCTTCTTCTTCTTCTTCTTCTTCTTCTTCTTCTCCTTTTTCTGTTCTTTCTTCTTTACACGGCTCTCCCTCTCTTGTTTCGTTCAATATAAAAATGATTATCCGAAATTCATACTCAATTGAACATTTCCGACCTCTTCAGAGTATAAGGTCTGGGTCTCATCTTCTTCTTCTTCCCCTCCTTGTTCTTTTCTTTCTTCTCTACAATATCACTTGTAAGCTGAGTAAGTACCTTTAGATGGAAGAAGTAAACACTTTCATCTACCAGAAGTTTTTTTGTGAACTTGGGGGATGAGCTCTGCTAACCTTTGTTATCCCTTCATTTCTCTTTCTTCCTTTTTTTGGTAATCTCTCCCTCTCTTGTTTCGTTCAATATAAAAATGATTATCCGAAATTCATACTCAATTGAACATTTCCGACCTCTTCAGAGTATAAGGGCTGGGTCTCATCATCTTCTTCTTCATCTTCTTCTTCTCCTCCTTGTTCTTTTCTTTCTTCTCTACAATATCACTTGTAAGCTGAGTAAGTACCTTTAGATGCAAGAAGCAAACACTTTCATCTAGGCCCTACCAGAAGTTTTTTTGTGAAGTTGTGAAATTGGGGGATCCCTTCAGTTCTCTTTCTTCCTTTTTTGGTAACTTGGTGTGGCTTCATAAATAAATCTATCGAATTACTTACATAAATTTCAAATTCTTTCATTCTAACAATGCCCAGGACAAACCCTATCAGTTGTATCAAAGATTAAAGCGCCTTAACAAAATAATCCGCTCTTCCCCAATTAGTTCATAAATAAATCTATCGAATTACTTACATAAATTTCAAATTCTTTCATTCTAACAATGCCCAGGACAAACCCTATCAGTTGTATCAGAGATCAAAACGCCTTTACAAAATGATCCGCTCTTCCCCAATTAGGCACAGGATTGAAGACTCTCTTCTTCTCCAAAATCAAAATCCCGTTTCATATCAAGTTTACTGCTTTCTGCTTGGATTTCAATACGAGGCATTACGATTCAGCAAATAATATGCCCTTCCTCATCTTCTACAAGGAAACTGTCAATATCGTTTAGGAAAGCAAATTGCTTGATTTTAGGCTGGAATGGATATTATTCACAAAGGATGCTGACAGATTTGTGCAATTGTGAGATTATGGGCAATGGAATTTCTCGTTATTAATTAATTTTATCATGGATGTTAGACACAAGATCATCCACTATCTACTGTTTTTATACCGAATTGAAATTACTGAAAAATTAGAGATTTTTTTCAGTAAAACACATTTTGTCATAACACAACGCTTGTCATAAGAATTCCTAGATTTTGGAATCTTTATATTTGCTAAAATGTACGACTTGACTTGGATCTGAACCACCAACCTCCAGATCAGAAGTCAACCGCGGAATTTTTTCATTGAATTCTGCACGTGTGTGCTTCAGAGGTCTCGTTATTAATTAATTTTATCATGGATGTTAGACACAAGATCATCCACTATCTACTGTTTTTATACCGAATTGAAATTACTGAAAAATGAGAGATTTTTTTTATATTTACTAAACTGTACGACTTGACTTGGATCTGAACCACCAACCTCCAGATCAGAAGTCAACCGCGGAATTTTTTCATTGAATTCTCCACGTGTGTGCTTCAGAGTTTATATTGATGGCACATCAATTATTTATTCAAATTCAACAATGTTCAGTCTGAGCTACCTATAGCTTTTTTAACCTTTAACAAGTGTATGGTGGGTATTGGGTATTTATTTAGACATGTTTTGCCTGTGAGAGCATCGTCAAGAACGGAGTAATGTTTAAAGTTGAAAATTATTTTCAATTTACCTACATTTTATAATTTAATCTGTATTCTGTAAATATTTTTATGGACCTTTACAAGCGCACAAAGTCACTCATCCAGATGATATATTTACCAATTTGTCTTATTTCTGTTTACGTGGTTGCAACTGTGATTTTCTTCTTGTAACAGTAACTTGGATTACCTGAAACCAAAGAAGAATAGAACAAGGGTTAGTTACCTAAGAGAAAGAAAAAATGCTTTTGAATATTTTTCAAGCTAGCAAGGACCCCAAAAAGCTGGAAATCTAGCTTTAAAAAAAGCACTCTGTTCTTAAAGGTAAACACGTAGGTACTTGAAGTAGGAACTTACATGGTGTAGAAAAAGTCTCGAGCTGGCATTTTATACATAGTCCCTATGAGGCTGTAATGCGTAAATCTTGATATTTTTTCCCTTGAAAGTTACAGGAAACCGACATAATTATGAGTAATCCCATGAGAAGTGTGAGGGGACTGAGGGGACAAAAGAGATCCCTGTGGAACGCTTTTTCCCTTGAAAGTTACAGGAAACCGACATAATTATGAGTAATCCCATGAGAAGTGTGAGGGGACAAAAGAGATCCCTGTGGAACGCACAATATAAAAACAGACAGGTGGCGATGAAAGCAAAGTTTGGATGACTTTTAATCGTTCTGACACTGTACGAAAAATCTGGCAACGTTGTAAGTGGTGGTTGTGGCATTCCTTTTTCCCTTGAAAGTTACAGGAAACCGACATAATTATGAGTAATCCCATGAGAAGTGTGAGGGGACAAAAGAGATCCCTGTGGAACGTACAATATAAAAACAGACAGGTGGCGATGAAAGCAAAGTTTGGGTGACTTTTAATCGTTCTGACACTGTACGAAAAATCTGGCAACGTTGTAAGTGGTGGTTGTGGCATTCGCTTTCTCGAATGTTGAAAACTTTTAATCTATCGAGGCAGTCGAAAGCCTGCGGAAAGTCTAAAGTGATGCGGTGAAGGCTCCAAAACTTCATCATCTTTATGTCTGATGGTAACACGTGGCTGTTAATGTATTTGTGAGTTTATTCTCAGAAGAGAACAAGATGAAGGAAAGTGGTTCGTGTGTGGTTTTGTAACCTAAATCAATACCTAACGACTAGATAAAAGCTGTGAAACTCGAGTTTTCGGATTAACGTCCGTCCCTCTGAATGAAATAATTTGAGGCCAGGGAATTATGACGGGATGCCAAGTCAAATGAGGATATTAGGGGGCTATTCCGTAAAGAACTTTACATTTCTCACTTCATAATAAATAAAGTCAATCTATTGCCAACACTTTGGGTGCGCAATTCGCTAGTGTATCTTCTGACGCGAACTACTCTGCTGACTTTCTCTCCTTTAAAGCAGCTAGTGAGAGTTCTCCCATAGATTTTGATTATTCCAAGACTGATGAATTCAACTGTCCTTTTTCTTATAAGGAAATGATGAATAGCCTTCTGTCGTGCGGTTCCAAAGCGGCTGGTCCAGATGGCATTTCGTTCCTCATGTTGAAGCAGTTACCGTCTGAAGTCTTGGAAAACTTCTGTCGTGCGGTTCCAAAGCGGCTGGTCCAGATGGCATTTCGTTCCTCATGTTGAAGCAGTTACCGTCTGAAGTCTTGGAAAACCTCCTTCATGTGTACAACTTCATATGGACATCTGGCAAGTTTCCGTCTCTTTGGTCTGTAGCCACAATCATACCCTTACTTAAACCTGGGAAAGACCGCCATATCCCTGTCAGCTACAGGCCAATTTCTCTTCTCAATTGCTCAAGTAAAGTTCTTGAAAAAATGATTAACAAGAGATTATCTTGGTTTCTTGAAAATAAAGGTTTTCTTAACAAATTTCAAAGTGGTGGTCGCTACAAGCGTTCCACTGTTGACAACCTTGTTGTACTTGAGCATGAAGTGACCCAGGGCCTTAAGAACAAGGAAGTTACCATTGCATCATTCTTGGACGTCCAGAAGGCGTATGATATGACGTGGAGATACAAGATTCTGAAGAAACTTAATACGCTTGGGATTTCAGGTTATCTTCTCAGATATCTCTCGAAGTTCCTGCACAATAGGTACATTAGGGTTAAGTGTAATGGCATTCTTTCCGACACATTCCTTCTGGAGAACGGAATCATTCAAGGTTCATCTCTGAGTCCGTTACTTTTCATCGTTTTTATGGACGATCTGCTCGAAATTGTACAACTACCTATGAGGAGTCTTCTGTTTATAGATGATCTGCTCGTAATCGCAAGAAGCAAGTCCCTAGACACATTAGTAAATCGGTTTCAAATCACTCTAGATCGATTACTCCTTTGGTCCAAGGAGAATGGACTTGTCTTTTCTTCCGATCCTAGCAAATCTATGTGCATTCATTTCTCACGTTCTCGAAATCCTGCTACTCCCGCTAAAAAAAAAAAAGAGAGGAGGATGGGTGACTTTAAACCCATATTAAATTTAGCAAACGATTGGGACCTTTTTTTTCACAAGGGGAGGAAAATTGAACATGTCTCGGTCATGGCAATTCAATTATCAAAGGGTGATTTTTTTCAGTATTATTATTATTATAAGTGATTTTTCATGTACTACAATAGGCGAGACGGTTTCCAAAAATCATTTCAACTTGACCCAAATTGGGTCGTGTATTTACTAAAAATAAAGTGCCTACATGTGTTACGCGGAGGTGTTTGTGACAAAAATGGTGTGTGGGGAAAATCGGGAAAATGTGTTATTTAGACTTGTTGATAGTTGACATGCTATAGAATATAGGTATAGATAGAATAATCACTATAATCAGGATTATCAGCAAACTCTTTGAACAAAATTCTATACTAATTTAGTTGGAATTTTGTTATGTAGCTTTCTATGTTTATTCATCTCCCTTTTGTAGTTGGAATTTCTGATGTAACCTTCTATTAATTTGAGCTTTGAATACGGGGTGCACTCAGCCTCGCGAGAACAAATTGGTATAGGCACTCGAAATGCGTAGCGACCAGAGGTGAAAAGAGTAAAAAGTAGATACCTATTTGTAAGAGTTAGAAAAGGGCAAGAACCCGTTTGATGTAAAAATTTGAATAGACAATAGTAATAATAGGTAAGTGTGGTTCTATTTATTATTGTTCATGAAAATTGGTGTGATATCCACACAATTTTTGAACGAGGCTCTCAGCGTCACCACAAATAATTTTCATGGTTTAAATTAATTCGTCACTTCACACTTTCACAGCATTGTCAGGCCTTTGAAATTCGAAACACCTAAATTCCTAAAACATCACTTACTTTAAAGTTAACACAAAATACTAAACTTGCTCTCCTCCCTTTCATTACTTTTTTTTTTTAAAGAGGTTTGACAGAGAGGGAACTCTAACTGCTATGGTCTTATCGTCCCGAAATCGAAGAGAGAAGGAAGACAGGATAGGAGAAACCCAGCCGTTCCGAGAACGAACATTATCCCATCAGGATAAAATGCCCCTGGCGGGAATCGAACCCGCGGCCTAGCGCTTACAAGGCAGACGCACTACCAACTAAGCTAACTAGGCTGGCTCTAAAACATCACTTACTTTAAAGTTAACAAAGTACTAAACTTGCTCTCCTCCCTTTCATTACTTTGTTACCCTACTTGATTCCCTCACAATTCCACTCCTCCCTTTCATTACTTTGTTACCCTACTTAATTCCCTCACAATTCCCATAGAAACATTTTCATTAATTCATTTGATCTCCAATATTCTAATTGATTTAATATCTATTTGATGAGTTGATATCTCTCTGACCCCGATCGTGTGACCGAGGTCTTGCCTGCATAATTTCTCTCAACCCTTCCATCAACCCTTTGGTGGTGAGCTGGAATTTCTGTCCGAAAATTCCTGATGGAGATTAATTAATCGCAAAATTTCAACGAAATAGATTTAGATCAAGGAGCACGGTAGCTCTACACTCCGCCAAGTCAAAAACATTATATTTTTGAGGTTTTAGAGTTTAGACGTTGCTTTCATTGTTAAATATTCTAGAGTTATGGTCAGTCGTGTTTTGGATCTTAAAATTAAATTTTAAGATCCAAAATTTTCAGACCGAAAATGAATTCTGCTTAGTCTCAGCACAAGTAGTATTGTCACAATCCACACCTCTCCAATGAAGGGTTAAATTTCGCCTCCACTGTCTCATCACGTCCAGAAAATTATTCAAATATTTCTCGAACGTGATTCATTGGAAATGTATTAAAAACTCAAGTTATGTATTTATATTTACAAAATAGAGGGGAGGGGGAGAGGAAGAGAGAAGGACGAATCAATATCATCAGGACGGATGGGAAGAGATGGAAATGAGCTGATAGAAAAGGGAGAGAAATTGAAACGAGAAGGAAGAGGAGAAGGGAGGAGTTCGGAGAAAAGTGATTGAGGGGAGGAGATAATAAGAAGAAGAGAGCAAAAGGAGAGTAGAAAGCACTGGAGGGAGGAGCAAAGAAGGAGAAGAGAAAAAATAGGAAGGTGGAACATTGGAAAGAAGAGTATTAGGAGCAGAAAATATGAGGAAAATGAAAAGCAAGGGATAGAGAGAAATAGAAAGGGGAGAAGAAGGAGAGTACAAAGAAAAGCAGAGAGGGGAAGAAGGAGAAGAGTAGAAAAGCCGAATCGGTTCGTGTAAAGATACACAGGCGTGCTTACTGGAACTTGGCCTGGCGCACTGCCGTGCGCTCAGATACCAACATATTAGTGATACTGTTCATATTGACTAAAGTACGTAAAAAAGAAAAAAAGCACGAAAATAGTAATTTTGAGCTGATCTCACAAGAGGTCACGGTTAACTGATCATAAAATGTAAACAAATGGTCCTATAACCTTGAAATTTTCCGTACTTACTCGAAATGACTCGAGCTCTCGATTGCATATTTTTGTTTTTTTTTTCTAGATACTATAGTTACAGAGATATTGAGGGGTGGGCCATCTTGAAAACCGGGCCATCTTCGCCACAGGGACCTTACTCCACAGCCAAGTCCAGATTTATCTCCTCCTGAATATCAGACTAGGTTTGGCAGGAATGTTAGACCTCCTAACAGATTGACTTTTCAAAGGGTGATTTTTTTCAGTATTATTATTATTATAAGTGATTTTTCATGTACTACAATAGGCGAGACGGTTTCCAAAAATCATTTCAACTTGACCCAAATTGGGTCGTGTATTTACTAAAAATAAAGTGCCTACATGTGTTACGCGGAGGTGTTTGTGACAAAAATGGTGTGTGGGAAAAATCGGGAAAATGTGTTATTTACCTATAGATAGGTAGATACCTGATCTTTTTAGTTTGTACTTTGTATGAATGTGTTGGTTGATCAGTTGTGATTTAGCGCCTCGGCGCGAGACAAATAAAATTAATTACCTATGATTTTCTAAAATAATAAAAATGAGTTCTTTCTTTTTTGCTTCTGAATTTATAAAATAAAACATGGTGTCAGGTGTGGGGTTTGTATCCTTTTCCTCACTAAGAATTATCTCCAAGCAGGGAGACCAGGCACAGAGCACAACAAACGTATAGATAGAATAATCACTATAATCAGGATTATCAGCAAACTCTTTGAACAAAATTCTATACTAATTTAGTTGGAATTTTGTTATGTAGCTTTCTATTTTTATTCATCTCCCTTTTGTAGTTGGCATATCTGATGTAACATTCTATTAATTTGGGCTTTGAATACGGGGTGCACTCAGCCTCGCGAGAACAAATTGGTAGGCACTCGAAATGCGTAGCGACCAGAGGTGAAAAAAGTAAAAAGTAGATACCTATTTGTAAGAGTTAGAAAAGGGCAAGAACCCCTTGGATGTAAAAATTTGAATACACAATAGTAATAGGTAAATGTGGTTCTATTTATTATTGTTCTTGAAAATTAATGTGATATCCACACAATTTTTGAACGAGGCTCTCAGCGTCACCACAAATAATTTTCAAGAGCACAACTTTGTGGGCTTTCAAACGATGACCATCTGCCACAAGCGTGCAGTCTGGGGTTTCCTTCTTTAGAACGTTATTTAATAGCGAGCTGATGGTGGCTCTCTGGTGCTTGTCCCACTGCAGGCAGCAAATTTGAGATCTGTCAGCCATGTTTTATATCTCAAAAGAAAGAGCAGCTTCAGGAGAACTTTTCGAGTTAAAAATCTGTTCAATTTATTACGCACTTTTCCAGAAATTCTAAAACATGGTGTCAGGTGTGGGGTTTGTATCCTTTTCCTCACTAAGAATTATCTCCAAGCAGGGAGACCAGGCACACACGTATTACCAGAAATTCTAACATTTAAGTTCAAATAAGAGGAAATTTTAGCAGAAACAAATAAGGATCCTGTTTTAAAATTGTTAAGAGAAACTATTTTGAAAGGATGGCCTAAAAATAAGTCGAAAGGGTGATTTTTTTCAGTATTTTTTTTATTATAAGTGATTTTTCATGTACTGCAATAAGCGAGACGGTTTCCAAAAATCATTTCAACTTGACCCAAATTGGGTCGTGTATGTACTAAAAATAAAGTGCCTACATGTGTTACGCGGAGGTGTTTGTGACAAAAATGGTGTGTGGGAAAAATCGGGAAAATGTGTTATTTAGACTTGTTGATAGTTGACATGCTATAGAATATAGGTATGGATAGAATAATCACTATCAGGATTATCAGCAAACTCTTTGAACAAAATTCTATACCTACTAATTTAGTTGGAATTTTGTTATGTAGCTTTCTATTTTTATTCATCTCCCTTTTGTAGTTGGAATTTCTGATGTAACCTTCCATTAATTTGGGCTTTGAATACGGGGTGCACTCAGCCTCGCGAGAACAAATTGGTAGGCACTCGAAATGTGTAGCGACCAGAGGTGAAAAAATTAAAAATTAGATACCTATTTGTAAGAGTTAGAAAAGGGCAAGAACCCGTTTGATGTAAAAATTTGAATAGACAAATGTAGTAGGTAAATATGGTTCTAAGGTTCTATTTATTATTGTTCTTGAAAATTAATGTGATATCCACACAATTTTTGAACGAGGCTCTCAGCGTCACCACAAATAATTTTCATGATTTAAATTAATTCGTCACTTCACACTTTCACAGCACTGTCAGGCCTTTGAAATTCGAAACACCTGAATTCCTAAAACATCACTTACTAGTTAACAAAGTACTAAACTTGCTCTCCTCCCTTTCATTACTTTGTTACCCTACTTAATTCCCTCACAATTCCCATAGAAACATTTTCATTAATTCATTTGATCTCCAATATTCTAATTGATTTAATATCTATTTGATGAGTTGATATCTCTCTGACCCCGATCGTGTGACCGAGGTCTTGCCTGCATAATTTCTCTCAACCCTTCCATCAACCCTTTGTTGGTGAGCTGGAATTTCTGTCCGAAAATTCCTGATGGAGATTAATTAATCGCAAAATTTCAACGAAATAGATTTAGATCAAGGAAATTTAGATCAATAGATTTAGCTCTACGCTTCGCCAAGTCAAAAACATGATAATTATTTTTGAGGTTTTAGACGTTGCTTTCATTTTTAAATATTCTAGAGTTATGGTCAGTCGTGTTTTGGATCTTAAAATTTAATTTAATTTTAAGATCCAACATTTTCAGACCAAAAATGAATTCTGCTTAGTCTCAGCACAAGTACCTAGTATAGTATGGTCATACTCCACACTTCACCAATGAAGGGTTAAATTTCGCCTCCACTGTCTCATCACGTCCAGAAAATTATTCAAATATTTCTCGAACGTGATTCATTGGAAATGTGAGTTCTGCTTAGTCTCAGCACAAGTAGTATGGTCACACTCCACACCTCTCCAATGAAGGGTTAAATTTCGCCTCCACTGTCTCGTCACGTCCAGAAAATTATTCAAATATTTCTCGAACGTGATTCATTGGAAATGTATTAAAAACTCAAGTTATGTATTTATATTTACAAAATAGAGAGGAGGAGAGAGAGGAAGAGGAGAGAGAAGAGAAGGACGAATCAATATCATCAGGACGGATGGGAAGAGATGGAAATGAGCTGATAGAAAAGGGAGAGAAATTGAAACGAGGAGGAAGAGGAGAATGGAGGAGTTCGGAGAAAAGTGATTGAGAGGAGGAGGTGATAAAGAGAGCAAAAGGAGAGTAGAAAGCACTGGAGGGAGGAGCAAAGAGGGAGAAGAGAAGAAATAGGAAATGGAAGGCAAGGGATAGAGAGAAATAGAAAGGGGAGAAGAAGGAGAGTACAAAGAAAAGCAGAGAGGGGAAGTAGGAGAAGAGTAGAAAAGGAGAAAAATGAGAGAGTACAGAGAGTAAAAAGGAGAAAGAGAAGAGAAAGAAGAGTACAAGGGAGAGAAAAAAGCAGAAACTATAGGGAACAGGGGAAAATTATTAGGAGGAGAAGAAGAGGAGTGAAATATGGAGGGAGAGGAAGAGGAGTGAAATATGGAGGGAGAGGAAGAGAAGTGAAATATGGAGGGAGAGGAAGAGGAGTGAAATATGGAAGGAGAGGATATACAGACCCCCATGGACGTGATGTTACAGAGAGGACGAGAGACATAGAGAAAGCGTCATTCTATGCTTTTTAGAACAGTTTGTAAGTTTGTATACAGTTTGTTTGCTTTTTATTTTTGTTCTCTCAGGAGGAGGTGATAAAGAGAGCAAAAGGAGAGTAGAAAGCACTGGAGGCAGGAGCAAAGAGGGAGAAGAGAAAAAATAGGAAGGTGGAATGATGGAAAGAAGAGTATTAGGAGCAGAAAATTTATGAGGAAAATGAAACGCAAGGGATAGAGAGAAATAGAAAGGGGAGAAGAAGAAGGAGAGTACAAAGAAAAGAAGAGAGAAGAAGTAGGAGAAGAGTAGAAAAGGAGAAAAATGAGAGAGTACAGAGATTGAAAAGGAGAAAGAGAAGAGAAATAAGAGGGAAAGAAGAGTACAAGGGAGAGAAAAATAGCAGAAACTAGGGAACAGGGGAAAATTATTAGGAGGAGGAGAAGAAGAGGAGTGAAATATGGAGGAAGAGAAGTGAAATATGGAAGAAGAGGAAGAGAAGTGAAATATGGAAGGAGAGGAAGAGAAGTGAAATATGGAAGGAGAGGATATACAGACCCCCATGGACGTGATGTTACAGAGAGGACAAGAGACATAGAGAAAGCGTCATTCTATGCTTTTCAGAACAGTTTGTAAGTTTGTATACAGTTTGTTTGCTTTTTATTTTTGTTCTCTCTGTGTGTGTACCTACTGACAGCGAACGTTATGTAACGAACAACCTATTATGTAATATACTAATGTACACTCTACAAGCTATGTAATATTAATGTACACGCTATGTATTTATTTATGTAAAGCAACGGTCGAGCAATCCAACCCGGGAATATTGTTGAAAATTGAAAATATACCGCGCTAAATTTTATTGATGACTTCACTTGGACTCGAACCACAAAGATCGGAGCTGACAGCGAACGTTATGTAACGAACAACCTATGTTATATACTAATGTACATTCTAAAAGCTATGTAATATTAATGTACACGCTATGTATTTATTTATGTAAAGCAATGGTCGAGCAACCCAACCCGGGAATATTGTTGAAAATTGAAAATATACCGCGCTAAATTTTATTGATGACTTCACTTGGACTCGAACCACACTTACCAAAACTTACCCAATGATGATATTACGGCATTTTCAATCGGAAATGGTCGGAACTTACCAAAACTTACCCAATGATGTTACTATGCATTTTTCACATGGAAATTATCGGAACTTACCAAATCTTACGCAATAATGTTACTATGGTATTTTAAACTCGGGAATGACCCGAACTTACTAAAACTTACATAATGATGTTATTATGGTGTTTTTCACTCGGAAACGACCCGACGAACTTACTAAAACTTACCCAATATATTACCATGGTGTTTTTCACTACAGAAATCTCTCCCCCAAACTCACCAAACCTTACCAAATGATGTTACTATGCCTATTACCTACCTTTATACTTTGTTGCGCTACGCTCATACGTCATATTATGTTTGCTTTCTTTTTCTTATGTGCAATTTTTTAACAGTTTACACTGATGATGCCAGCAATGGCGAAACATGTCTGTTTGAATAAACAATAAAAAACCCCTCCCCCAACTGTGAAGAGTAAAAGTTATTTGTGTTCTTCTTTTATAAGTTTAAAACACAATGTAATGCAAGTACAAGTAGGTATTAGGTAGTATTCAATTGAAAAGAACACCAAAAACTCGTACCTACTCTGTACAAGCATGAAATTATTTGTCTTGTGCACATACAAGTACCCAAATGGAACCCTCCTAGATATTTCATGACAACTTAAGTGCTCATTCTGTTTATATGAAATCGCCATTAGGAAGAGAGAGGTTGTCACAGTCTTGTATGTTGCACTGATGTGGCAAAACATACAATAAGTTTAAAACACAATGTAATGCAAGTACCTACAAGTAGTATTCAATTGAAAAGAACACCAAAAACTCGTACTCTGTACAAGCATGAAATTATTTGTCTTGTGCTCATACAAGTACCCAAATGGAACCCTCCTAGATATTTCATGACAACTTAAGTGCTCATTCTGTTTATATGAAATCGCCATTAGGAAGAGTGTTTGCACAGAATATAGAATTCGAGAAAATACTAAATGGAAAAAAGAACTACAAATATACTAAAATGAATGAAGATTTTCTTAGAAATGAACAAACACATGTTAGATGAGAAGAAAATTGTTTCGGGGAAAGCACTGGAAATATGTAGAAAGCAGATCCTAAACACAATATTAAACCAAGAGGAGCCAGCCTTGTTATCTTAGTTGAAAGAATTCGAGAAAATACTAAATGGAAAAAGAACTACAAATATAGGTACTAAATGAAGATTTTCTTAGAAATGAACAAACAGTTAGATGAGAACAAAATGGTTTCGGGGAAAGCACTGGAAATATGTAGAAAGCAGATCCTAAACACAATATTAAACCAAGAGGAGCCAGCCTTGTTATCTTAGTTGACGCAGACGCGGGCGTTGTAAGAACTAGGCCGCGGTTTCGATTCCGCCTGAGGCGGATTTTAATCCTGAACGGATAATGTTCCTTCTCGGCAAACCTCCTTAAAAAAAAAAAAAAAAATCAATGATTTCTAATTCCTACTCAATATAAGGACTGTAATAATAAAAAAAAACCACGATCTGCCCTCATATTAGCTCGTAGATCAAAATTGGCAATTAAGACACATTAATTCAAACACACACCACACACTTTCACAGAGAGAGTGAGAGGGGGGGGGGGGGGGAGAGAGGAAAGGGGGAGGAAAATTGGCTTTCAGTCAAGTCAGCGGGGGGGGGGAGGGAGAGAGAAAGAGAGATGAAAATTGGCTTTCAGTCAAGTCAGCTGGAAAAGTAACTTGGCATCGGACCTAGGTACGAGAAGAAAAGAACAAAATTCATTTCAGACTTGTCCCCTCCATGGACGAGAAAGAGGAGAAAGAGAGAGGAGAAAGAATAGGAGGAGAAGGAAGAGGAGGAGGTAAAAGAAGAGAAAGAAAAAGAGGAGGAGGAGGAGAAGGAGGAGGAGTGGACGGTAGTGACAAAGTAACTTTTGCTGTAGTCAGTACGAAGGGATAAAAAGAAGAATATGTTTTGTTTCTTTCTTGGACGGTAGTGACAAAGTAACTTTTGCTGTAGTCAGTACGAAGGGATAAAAAGAAGAATATGTTTTGTTTCTTTCTAAGGGAAAGGGAGGAGGGAGGGAGAGAGGGGAAGGGGATGTAGCATGTATTGTCGTAATTTGTAACCCTCTTAACGGCTTTACAAAACACATGAATCTTGTGTCTCCAGGTCTCCTTTGTGTTACAAAATATATTGTAGGATTATTATTATTGTACATTCGAATTCACTGCCACAACTATATTCACACACTCGTAACAAACGTTGTAAACTTATTGGTTCATTACATATTTTCATGAGTAAATAAAATAATGGTTTCTTCAAAATGAATCCCAAGTTCAAAGTAAACCTAGAACCTTGACAAATGGAGTGTGCCTGAAGGCATGTGATGTGTTCCAATCCACTCGACCCCATACATTCGAAATTCAAACCCTTTGAGACAAGATAACATAGGTAATACATACACGTAGGTGCATAAAGTATGTAGATAAAGTCATTTTGACTTTGCCATAATCTAAACATTATTAATTAATTTTACGAATAATAATTGTGGGTAATGATTAGCCCAGCTAGTAGGTAGTTCTAAATCATATTTCTCATAATAAATTTACCTCGAACAGATAATTATCTACCTACCTATCCAGTTAGGTATCTATTTAAGTTAGAGTATTCTAGAGAATCTAGAGCTTTCCAATATTGGCGATAAATTAACTTTCATTCAAACACACTCAGAACTCAGAGCACCAAACAAAGACATACAAAACTTTAGCCAACTTCTCATTCTAATTAATTTTATTTCTCCTCCTCCTCCTCCTCCTCCTCTTCCTCCTCCTCCTATTCCTGACCTAATTTGTCCTCTTTCTTATCCTTCTTCTACCTTTTTCTCTCCTTTCCTTCCTCCTCGTTCTTCCCTTCCTCTTATACTCTTTCCTTTTCCTCACCTTCGTTTCCTTCTTCAAAATGAATCCCAAGTTCAAAGTACACCTAGACCCTTGACAAATGGAGTGTGCCTGAAGGCATGTGATGTGTTCCAATCCACTTGACCCCATAACCTTGTGAAGAAGACCATGTCTAGAAATATGTATCCCATAACCTTTACATTCGAAATTCAAACCCTTTGAGACAAGATAACATAATGCATACACGTAGGTACATAAAGTATGTAGATAAAGTCATTTTGACTTTGCCATAATCTAAACAATATTAATTAATTTTACGAATAATAATTGTGGGTAATGATTAGCCCAGCTACTAGGTAGGTAGTTCCAAATCATATTTCTCATAATAAATTTACCTCGAATAGATAATTATCTACCTACCTATCCAGTTAGGCATCTGTTTAGGTTAGAGTATTCTAGAGAATCTAGAGCTTTCCAATATTGGCGATAAATTAACTCTCATTCAAACACACTCAGAACTCAGAGCACCAAACAAAGACATACAAAACTTTAGCCAACTTCTCATTCTAATGAATTTTATTTCTCCTCCTCCTCCTATTCCTGACCTAATTTGTCCTCTTTCTTATCCTTCTTCTACCTTTTTCTCCTTTCCTTCCTCCTCGTTCTTCCCTTCCTCTTACTCTTTCCTTTTCCTCACCTTCGTTTCCTCTTCTCTTTCTTTTTCTCTTTCTCCTTCCCCTCTATCTTTCTTTTTCTCTTTCTCCTTCCCCTCTATCTTTCTTTTTCTCTTTCTCCTTCCCCTCTATCTTTCTTTTTCTCTTTCTCCTTCCCCTCTATCTTTCTTTTTCTCTTTCTCCTTCCCCTCTATCTTTCTTTTTCTCTTTCTCCTTCCCCTCTATCTTTCTTTTTCTCTTTCTCCTTCCCCTCTATCTTTCTTTTTCTCTTTCTCCTTCCCCTCTATCTTTCTTTTTCTCTTTCTCCTTCCCCTCTATCTTTCTTTTTCTCTTTCTCCTTCCCCTCTATCTTTCTTTTTCTCTTTCTCCTTCCCCTCTATCTTTCTTTTTCTCTTTCTCCTTCCCCTCTATCTTTCTTTTTCTCTTTCTCCTTCCCCTCTATCTTTCTTTTTCTCTTTCTCCTTCCCCTCTATCTTTCTTTTTCTCTTTCTCCTTCCCCTCTATCTTTCTTTTTCTCTTTCTCCTTCCCCTCTATCTTTCTTTTTCTCTTTCTCCTTCCCCTCTATCTTTCTTTTTCTCTTTCTCCTTCCCCTCTATCTTTCTTTTTCTCTTTCTCCTTCCCCTCTATCTTTCTTTTTCTCTTTCTCCTTCCCCTCTATCTTTCTTTTTCTCTTTCTCCTTCCCCTCTATCTTTCTTTTTCTCTTTCTCCTTCCCCTCTATCTTTCTTTTTCTCTTTCTCCTTCCCCTCTATCTTTCTTTTTCTCTTTCTCCTTCCCCTCTATCTTTCTTTTTCTCTTTCTCCTTCCCCTCTATCTTTCTTTTTCTCTTTCTCCTTCCCCTCTATCTTTCTTTTTCTCTTTCTCCTTCCCCTCTATCTTTCTTTTTCTCTTTCTCCTTCCCCTCTATCTTTCTTTTTCTCTTTCTCCTTCCCCTCTATCTTTCTTTTTCTCTTTCTCCTTCCCCTCTATCTTTCTTTTTCTCTTTCTCCTTCCCCTCTATCTTTCTTTTTCTCTTTCTCCTTCCCCTCTATCTTTCTTTTTCTCTTTCTCCTTCCCCTCTATCTTTCTTTTTCTCTTTCTCCTTCCCCTCTATCTTTCTTTTTCTCTTTCTCCTTCCCCTCTATCTTTCTTTTTCTCTTTCTCCTTCCCCTCTATCTTTCTTTTTCTCTTTCTCCTTCCCCTCTATCTTTCTTTTTCTCTTTCTCCTTCCCCTCTATCTTTCTTTTTCTCTTTCTCCTTCCCCTCTATCTTTCTTTTTCTCTTTCTCCTTCCCCTCTATCTTTCTTTTTCTCTTTCTCCTTCCCCTCTATCTTTCTTTTTCTCTTTCTCCTTCCCCTCTATCTTTCTTTTTCTCTTTCTCCTTCCCCTCTATCTTTCTTTTTCTCTTTCTCCTTCCCCTCTATCTTTCTTTTTCTCTTTCTCCTTCCCCTCTATCTTTCTTTTTCTCTTTCTCCTTCCCCTCTATCTTTCTTTTTCTCTTTCTCCTTCCCCTCTATCTTTCTTTTTCTCTTTCTCCTTCCCCTCTATCTTTCTTTTTCTCTTTCTCCTTCCCCTCTATCTTTCTTTTTCTCTTTCTCCTTCCCCTCTATCTTTCTTTTTCTCTTTCTCCTTCCCCTCTATCTTTCTTTTTCTCTTTCTCCTTCCCCTCTATCTTTCTTTTTCTCTTTCTCCTTCCCCTCTATCTTTCTTTTTCTCTTTCTCCTTCCCCTCTATCTTTCTTTTTCTCTTTCTCCTTCCCCTCTATCTTTCTTTTTCTCTTTCTCCTTCCCCTCTATCTTTCTTTTTCTCTTTCTCCTTCCCCTCTATCTTTCTTTTTCTCTTTCTCCTTCCCCTCTATCTTTCTTTTTCTCTTTCTCCTTCCCCTCTATCTTTCTTTTTCTCTTTCTCCTTCCCCTCTATCTTTCTTTTTCTCTTTCTCCTTCCCCTCTATCTTTCTTTTTCTCTTTCTCCTTCCCCTCTATCTTTCTTTTTCTCTTTCTCCTTCCCCTCTATCTTTCTTTTTCTCTTTCTCCTTCCCCTCTATCTTTCTTTTTCTCTTTCTCCTTCCCCTCTATCTTTCTTTTTCTCTTTCTCCTTCCCCTCTATCTTTCTTTTTCTCTTTCTCCTTCCCCTCTATCTTTCTTTTTCTCTTTCTCCTTCCCCTCTATCTTTCTTTTTCTCTTTCTCCTTCCCCTCTATCTTTCTTTTTCTCTTTCTCCTTCCCCTCTATCTTTCTTTTTCTCTTTCTCCTTCCCCTCTATCTTTCTTTTTCTCTTTCTCCTTCCCCTCTATCTTTCTTTTTCTCTTTCTCCTTCCCCTCTATCTTTCTTTTTCTCTTTCTCCTTCCCCTCCTGGTTACTTTCTGGCTGTATTATGTATTTAGTCCTATAATGCCTCTAAACAAACTCGACTCGGCAAAAGTGTTAGAATATTAGTTAGGCATATTTTGATAGAGGACTATGCCATTCTTGTAGAGGCATGCATGTAGAGGCATGCAAAATCATGCCATTATTGTACAAACGATGAACGATTCAACGCAGATATATAATCTAGTCACCCACAATCGTTTAACCTAAAATAAAAAAAAAAAAAAAAAAAAAAAAAAAAAAAAAAAAAACACCAAAATTTTTATTGGGGTCAAAAAAAAGTTTCTCTCTCACAGACTCTTTTGCTCGTTCTATCACCCTCTCTCCCTCTTTCTCTTCTTCCCACCTTACCTCTCCCTCGTTCTCGCTTTCTCTCTCCCTCTCTCCCTCTCTCTCTCTCTCCCTCCCTCTCCCTCTCTCTCCCTCGTTCTCGCTTTCTCTCTCCCTCTCTCCCTCTCTCTCTCTCTCCCTCCCTCTCCCTCTCTCTCCCTCATTCTCGCTTTCTCTCTCCCTCTCTCTCTGTCTCGCTCTGCCTTTGAGAGTAATCGAACCTTGTGAAAATGTCATTGCGTATGGCGGTCGAAAAAAAAAAGGTTAGGTGATAAAGGTTAGAGGTTTTGATATCCATTGTTCAGATTTTAATTGAGATTTTACTCTGTCCCTATAACTTGGCAAGGGAAAACCTCTTCTACCTATTTGAAAAAAGGAAAAAAAAAACTCTTCTTTAGACCTTTTTTTACCCATCTTCTTTTTCTCCCTCTCACTCACTTTCTCTCTTTTTTTAGAATTTATGGATACATTTTCCCGTTTTAAAACAGGAAAGCACTTATTTAACCTAAAAATCTTGGGAATAGTCCTCTCTCTCTCTCTCTCTCTCTCTCTCTCTCCTGCTATTTCTTTAGTTTTCAGATAGATATATTAAGCTATCAAGGATACTGCTTTTAATTTCGACCGAGAAAAATAATAATAAGAATAAGACTTCTATTTCTTTAGTTTTCAGATAGATATATTAAGCTATCAAGGATACTGCTTTTAATTTCGACCGAGAAAAATAATAATAAGAATAAGAAAGTTAAAAGCTCTCTCTCTCTCTAAAAAAGCAGAAAGTATCAGAAATATTAGAAAGTTCAAGATTTATGGGCGTTCTAGTTTTGTAAGAAATAATTACTAGATTTAGCGCAGACATTTGGGTACCTCTACTTCCTAATTTGGTTACTTTCTGGCTGTATATTTTTTTTATTTATGTATTTAGTCCTTTATTGCCTCTAAATAAACTCGACTCGGTAAAAGTGTTAGAATATTAGTTAGGCATATTGATAGAGGACTATGTAACTTTGGTTAGAGGTATCAAAATCACGCCATTATTGTACAAACGATCAACGATTCAACGCAGATACATAATCTAGTCACCCACAATCGTTTCTCTTCCAAGTTATTTAACCTAAAAAAAAAAAAAACAATGCTCTGAATTTTGTTCAGGGTGTAACTAAAGGTAATAGAGAACTCGCTTTTTTTCTCCCCTGTAATTTTGAAATATGAAAGTTGTTTACTCCACAATAGGTACAAGTACATATTTCATTTGAATTAGAAATTGTTACTTCGGGTCGCGGGTTGGATTCCCGCCTCAGGCGAACTTTTTCCCAAACAGATAAGATTTTTTCTCGGAAGGTCTGATTTCCTCCTATCGTTTCCTCGTTCTCTTTTCCATTTTGAAATGATAAGACTTCCGTTGTCACAGCTCCCTCTGAAATAATAGGGGCACGGTTGGTCCAGTGGTAACGCGCTTGCTTGCCATGCAGAAGGTCCCGGGTTCGAATCCCACCATCGACAAAAATTTGTAGTCTGGTTTCCTTCTATCGTTTCCTCGTTCTATTTTCCATTTTGAAATGATAAGACTTCCGTTGTCACAGTTCCCTCTAAAATAATAAATAAATAAACACCCTGTATATACTTACCTATCTTTCCACAGAATATTTTCCTCCTTGGGTGGAAATTTCTTACCTCTGCTTCGGCGTAGGAAAATTGTGTATTGGCTTTTGAGAAATCTCTCTCTCTGAAAGTGACAGCACAACTTTTTCAATATTTTTAAAAAAATATATTCTCTTTCTTTTTCATCGTCCTAACTTTTCCATAATCTTTCGTTAGACTTTTCTCCAAAGTTATCCATACCGAAATACTGAGGTAAAAGGAGAAGAGAGAACTCCCACTCAGAGGCTTCGGACACTCCGACTTTTGACTCTACGTAGTACAAAACTTCCTTATTAATCAACTCGAGCGATAATTTAGAATGAGATGTAAAGGTCTTGATCTTCTACTGTTAGGCGCCTCCTACAGTTATCATCTGCTCTCCTTGCATAATTGCACCTCTTGTTCGAAAATTTAAAGGGAAAAATTTAGTGCCAAAACACGTTTTGAGGTCCCTAGAGCCTAAATCCAAAGTTTCAGCCATTGGTCCGTGTGTGTGTCTGTGTGTCGTCTGTAAACAAAATATCTCGAGAACGGTAAGAGCTAGAGACTTGAAATTTGGTATGTAGCTGTCAAATGTGAGAATGCGACACGAAACTTTTGGTTAAGACCGATGCAACGCTTGGCGGCATTTTACCGCTTTTTGGCGGTTTTCGGTGTAATTTAACAATCGGAATGTTTGGTTGAGATGGTTGCTGCGCTTGGCGGTATTTTGACCGCTTTTGGATAGATTTCGACCGATTTTAGCGGTTTTCAGCTATAGCGACAAAACGGTTAGAGATATTGTAAAAGTTAGGGTAAAGGAACACTCAAATAAGCATCATTCAATAGGATAAGGAAAGTCGTGTGATGTTCACCCCAGATTTTTTTTTTCTTCCTCCTCTCGGTTTCTGCTTAGACAGGCATTATTTAAATAATGAATAAATAAAAATAAATTAACTAAATCAGATCATTGCAGTAGAACGTTAGGGCGAAAAGACAAAATGAAGGACCCCAATAGAGTTAGATAAAATGTATCCCAGGTAGTAATGAGGGAAATACTATTTAAATAAAATAACATAATAGATAAAGGCGTATTTCCAAGGTAAGAGGGAAAAATAAACCAGGTCAATAGACAAGACCGGGTGAAGGGACGAAATATAGGACACAGGGGAGGAGGAGATAATAAAGTCCTCCAGAAACTGAAAGAAACGAAAGGAAAGAAAAGAGAGTGAGAAAAGAAGATCGAAAGGAAAAGACAGAGAGAGAGAAAGTAGGGGAAATGGAGGAAAAGAAGAGAGAAAGAGATGGGGAGAGAGGGGGGAAAAACTAATAATAAAAAAAAAAAGTTGGCCAAGTCAATAAATGAAGATTAAAAGTCGTGATTAGGCGCAAGCATCGTGGATAGAATAAATTATTCCGAGAGAGTGAGAGAAAAAATAGAGAGAGAGAAGAAAAAATATATATGTAGATAGAAATAAAGGAGGAATAGAAGAAGAGAGAGAGAGAGAAGTGGGACTCTAGAAAGAATGGGAGAGGGATGGAAAGAGATAGAAAGTGACAAAAAGAAGGAAAAGGCGATCAGACAGAGAGAGAGAGAGAGAGAGAGAGAGAGAGAGAGAAAGGGAAATTTGCATTAAAAAACTGATCTTTTAAATTCCACGCTGACAGTCTAAACAAAATATTACTTAATGTAAACTGTATACGTATAGTTTATCTGTATGAAGGTATGTTCCGATATATATAACTCCCGAGCTGTTTGTCCTATTTTCATGGAATTCAGCAAATATCTAAGTTTCTCACCTAATTGACCAATAGATCAGTTGCGCTTACTTGGGTGATGTTTCAAAGTCATAGAGCAGGAAAAATGAGGACCAACGGAATTTTTCTTTTTCCTCTACGACTTCTAGATACCGAGATAAATCGATCTAAAAAATACCGGTAAATCATGAAGTTTGACGTCACGGTATACGCTCCCGTAGGCGATGACGTCATAATTCATGACTCCCGCTTCGTTTCTATCAGTGTGGTATAGTTCCTACTCCACACAGCTTTACGCCAGACATCTGCCGAAGAAATAGAAAACGAAGCTTTCTCGGAACTTCATTAAAAAATAGAAGAAGAGAAAAAAAAAAGACTAAATAAAGAAGTCATGAATTTCGTAGAAACTAGAAGTAGACTCCTGCCTACATTAAAAAAGAGAAAAAAAACTATTGCACTCAACAAAACAAACGTAAAAACCTTGCACCCAAATAAAAAGGAAAAATAAATAAAGTAGGTAGGTAAATAAATAAACTTAGGCTGTTATGTAGCATTTGAAGAAAAGTAATGCGTACATAATAAAAGCCGGTATACCTACCTAGCTAGTAATGCGTCCATAAAATGTCGCGCGACTTTCATGGGGGTAAAATTTATAAATACTCTCTACACTCAACAAAACAAACGTAAAAACCTTGCACCAAAATAAAAAGGAAAAATAAATAAAGTAGGTAGGTAAATAAATAAACTTAGGCTGTTCTGTAGCATTTGAAGAAAAGTAATGCGTATACAGAACTATACACCATAAAAGCCGGTATACCTACCTAGCTAGTAATGCGTCCATAAAATGTCGCGCGACTTTCATGGGGGTAAAATTTATAAATACTCTCTAACTTGAGTATAGTTGAGTGATAATAAAGCTCACTTGAGTAATAGTGTGCTTTTGAGTGATAATAAAACTGAGCCAGTAGGCATATACCGGGGTAATTCTCTGAGTCTCCGTCAAGTCATATTGTTACCTAATAAACCTATGTTAACTATGAGAATGTTTGGAGACTGTTCGGAACTTGCTCAGAGATAACGTGTGGTTAACAAAACTTGTAGACTCCTGCCTTAGACGTAAGGGAGAGGAGCAAAATTAGGGATTTTAGGGAACGAGGCAAATCTTGAACTGTTTTCTGAACCACCCTATATTACTCATACGACTATATTTGTTTTGGCTCTTGTCTGGACTTTCGCTTGACCTGATAAAACTGAGCCAGTTGACATAAACCGGGAGAAATTCTCTGAAGGTCTCCGTCAAATCATATTGTTACCTAATAAACCTATGTTAGCTATGAGAATGTTTGAAGACTGTTCGGAACTTGCTCAGAGATAACGTGTGGTTAACAAAACTTGCAGATTCCTGCCTTAGACGTAAGGGAGAGGAGCAAAATTAGGGATTTTAGGGAACGGGGCAAATCTTGAACTGTTTTCTGAACCACCCTATATTACTCATACGACTATATTTGTTTTGGCTCTTGTCTGGACTTTCGCTTGACCTGTTTCATTCTGTTTTTCTTTTCCTTCGCTTTCCAGACGAAAATCTACTCGGAAAAATCCAAAGAGAAACAATGCTATTCGGAGAAATCCAAAGAGAAACAATGCTATTCGGAGAAATCCAAAGAGAAACAATGCTTCTCTATCTTTCTCTTTCTCCGTCTGATAAAATAATACTAATATGTACTGCTCATAATGATAATGAAGTAGGTACTATCCCACAGGTACCAGCTATACTTACTTTCTAATTGTTTTGTTTGCACTTCGGAGTACCTAGTCAGAACCTACGTACTACCTCATTCTTGACGTAATTTAATTTGAAAATTAGGGAAGAAGGGGAATGGATGGTAGGGAGGAAGAGGAGAAAGAGTTGGAGGAGTATTAGTAAGGGGTGTAGGAGGGGAAGTAAAGGGAATGAGTGGGAGGGGTAAGGAGGTAAAAAAGGAGGGGAGGAGAAACTTTCTAAAAACCCCAGAGACAATAATATTATTTGGCGATGTGCTTGTGTAAATATAATGTACTTCCCCTTCCATACAGGATGTTTAGAAAGTTAGTAAGCATGTGAAAATATTATAATTACAATTTGCCCTCTAAAACACAGTGTCCAAGAAGTTGTGGATATTACTCGGATCCTGTAGGTGGGTACCTACCGGTTGTTCTGTCATCTCCACTAATAATATTTTATGTCTTGCGTATTGCATACTTCAATTTATACACGGCGTTCATACAAATTTATACTTTTGTTAACAGGGGCAATACCACGTTTAAACCACTCAAGTTAAGCAACGTTGTGCTCGATTGTTATCTAAACAGGTGACTAGGACAATACTTCCTGCTGGATAAAAATGACTTCTTTTTTTTTTTGCTGAAGTTGGTTTCTTGAACATGACTGTGTATGTTAAAATGGAATGAGGTTGTTAATTCTAAAATAATACCTTAGTTTCTTGAACATAGGTTAAAATGGAATGAAATAGTTCTGGTAAAATAATACCTACGCAATAATGTAAATGTAAAATGCAGTTTCTTTGTGTTATTATGTCACAACTTTGGTGCTCACTGCAGCATTGTAGGATTTTCCCAATATCTCACTCCCCTCTATCTTTCTTTTTCTCTTTCTCCTTCCACTCTATCTTTCCTTTTCTCTTTCTCCTTCCCCTCTATCTTTCTCTTTCTCCGCCTGATAAAATAATACTAATATGTACTGCTCATAATGATAATGAAGTAGGTACTATTCCACAGGTACCTATACTTAGTTTCTAATTGTTTTGTTTGCACTTCGGAGTAGTCAGAACCTACGTACTACCTCATTCTTGACGTAATTTCGACCTTTTATTAAAAATATTTTCCCAATTGCAACTCCTCCATTCACTCTTAAACGTTTGTCTCGATTTAACTTTTGGCGGTTCCGTAGGCGTCATTTTTGAGAGTTAATTCTAAAGTTTACTGAACCAGGAGTATAAAAATAACCGAAACACCTAGCTTCTTCACATAAATTTTTTGTACCTATTGATCACATTCTTTGTAAGGTACAAACATCACACCCACTAATACCTATTTACTAATTTACTAATACCTATTTACGAACTATCTACTACGTATATGCTAATTCAGGTATCTTTTTTAGTGTATAAAGTCAGATATCGAACTCCCTAAATTATAGGACACTGCAGTATAATCACAAGTCTGTTGAAAACTGATCCTTGATTGGAGATAATGGTAAGGTAACTGCTGTAAAAGTATCACAGGAAACCGTTAATTATTACTTTGATAGTAAGTAAGTAGGTAACCAGCTATAGCGACAAAAGTATTGTAAAAGAACACTCAAATAAGCATCATTCAATAGGATAAGGAAAGTCGTGTGATGTTCACACCAGATTTTTAGTGTATAAAGTCAGATATCGAACTCCCTAAATTATAGGACACTGCAGTATAATCACAAGTCTGTTGAAAACTGATCCTTGATTGGAGATAATGGTAAGGTAACTGCTGTAAAAGTATCACAGGAAACCGTTAATTATTACTTTGATAGTAAGTAGGTAACTAGTAAGTACATAGTAAGAAAAGGAAAGAGAAAATACAGAGTGTTTCGTTCAAGTATTGGGTTGAAAAAGAGCCGCTAAGAGCCTCTGCACTACTCCGCAGTTCAAAATGTTGAAACTGAGAGGATTTGCAAACACCCTGTTCATAAATAAACTAAAAGTCTCATTTCAAATAATTTTTGTCTGCCCTGTAAGCGCTAGGCCGCGGGTTCGATTCCCGCCCGGGGCGGATTTTATCCTGATGGGATAATGTTCGTTCTCGGAACGTTCCTATCCTGTCTTCCTTCTCTCTTCGATTTCGGGACGATAAGACCATAGCAGTTACAGTTCCCTCTGTCGGCAGGCTTTCTCCTATCCTGTCTTCCTTCTCTCTTCGATTTCGGGACGATAATCGCTTTCTCCTATCCTGTCTTCCTTCTCTCTTCGATTTCGGGACGATAAGACCATAGCAGTTACAGTTCCCTCTGTCAACTTTCTTCCACCTGGCTTCCTTCTCTCTTCGATTTCGGGACGATAAGACCATAGCAGTTACAGTTCCCTCTGTCAAACCTCTTTAAAATGGTTCGATTCCCGCCCGGGGCGGATTTTATCCTGATGGGATAATGTTCGTTCTCGGAACGGCTGGCTTTCTCCTATCCCTCTCTTCCTTCTCTCTTCGATTTCGGGACGATAAGACCATAGCAGTTACAGTTCCCTCTGTTAAACCTCTTTAAAAAAATTCCTTCTCTCTTGATTTCGGGACGATAAGACCATAGCAGTTACAGTTCCCTCTACAAACCTCTTAAAAAAATAAATAAAAAAGAAAAAAAAAATCAAATAATTTTCAGCCAAATATGGTATTCTGATCAACCCTTAAAGTTTGGTAGTTGGTAACCTAACATTTGTACACGCTGTATACTATCATTATGAAAGAATTTTTCAATGTCTCCTTTGTCTATCTAATTAACTTCTTCCTTTTTTCTTTCCTCCATCTTGCCATTCTGCTTGGAAAAGTGAATTTGATAAATGAGACATAAGAGAGAGAGAGAGAGAGAGAGAGAGAGAGAGAGGTCTTTCTTTTTCTCTTTCTCCTTCCCCTCTATCTTTCTTTTTCTCTTTCTCCTTCCCCTCTATCTTTCTTTTTCTCTTTCTCCTTCCCCTCTAACTTTCTTTTTCTCCTCCTAATAAAATAATACTAATATGTACTGATAATAATGATAATGAAGTAGGTACTATCCCACAGGTACCTATACTTAGTTTCTAATTGTTTTGTTTGCACTTCGGAGTAGTCAGAACCTACGTACTACCTCATTCTTAACGTAATTTAATTTGAAAATTAGGGAAGAAGGGGAATGGATGGTAAGGAGGAAGAGGAGAAAGAGTTGGAGGAGTATTAGTAAGGGGGTGTAGGAGGGGAAGTAAAGGGAATGAGTGGGAGGGGTAAGGACGTAATTTAATTTGAAAATTAGGGAAGGGGAATGGTTGGTAAGGAGGAAGAGGAGAAAGAGTTGGAGGAGTATTAGTAAGGGGGTGTAGGAGGGGAAGTAAAGGGAATGAGTGGGAGGGGTAAGGAGGTAAAAAAGGAGGGGAGGAGAAACTTTCTAAAAACCCCAGGGACATTAATATTATTCGGCGATGTGCTTGTGTAAATATAATGTACTTCCCCTTCTATACAGGATGTTTAGAAAGTTAGTAAGCATGTGAAAATAACACAACACACGGTGTCCAAGAATTTATGGATACATATTACTTACTTGGAACCTGTAGGTAGTGTAGGTACCTACCTATCGCGGTTGTTCTGACTCATCTCCACTAATAATATTTTATGTCTTGCGTATTGCATACTTTAATTTATACACGGTGTTCATACAAATTTACACTTTTGTTAACAGGGGCAATACCATGTTTAAATGCGCCAGTTCCCCAGAGATCACTCGAGTTAAGCAACGTTGTGCTCGATTGTTATCTAGACAGGTGACTAGGACAATACTTCCTGCTGGATAAAAATGACAGTTTTTTTTTATTACCTATTATTTTTAAGTTAGTTTCTTGAACATAGGTTAAAATGGAATGAGGTTGTTAATTCTAAAATATTACCTTAGTTTTAGTTTATTGGTTTCTCGAACATACATCCATACATACCTAGGTTAAAATGGAATGAAATAGTTCTAGGTAAAATAATACCTGTGCAATAATAAAATAATTCTGAGGTTGCTCAAAAACTCAAACGGAGTTTCAGAAGGAAGCAGCATTTTGTGAAAATTTGTTCTCTTTTCGTGTTTACTCCAACTTTAAAATATCCTATCTAATAATGCCCCCCTCTCTCTCTCCCTCCTCTCTCTCTCCCCTCTCTCTCTCTCCCTCCTCTCTCTCTCTCCCTCCTCTCTCTCTCCCTCTCTCCCTCTCAGTAGGTAACTAGTAAGTACATAGTAAGAAAAGGAAAGAGAAAATACAGAGTGTTTAGTTCAAGTATTGGGTTGAAAAAGAGCCGCTAAGAGCCTCTGCAGTTCAAAATGTTGAAACTGAGATGATTTGCAAACACCCTGTTCATAAATAAACTAAAAGTCTCATTTCAAATAATTTTCAGCCAAATATGGTAGTCGAATCGACCCTTAAAGTTTGGTAGTTGGTAACCTAACATTTGGACACGCTGTATACTATCATTATGAAAGAATTTTTCAATGTCTCCTTTCTCTCTCGGAAAAATCCAAAGAGAAACAATGCTATTCGGAAAAATCCAAAGAGGATATTTTATCCGACAGTTCCTACTCAGCAGAGTGCTAAAAGCGGCGGGAAAATGCTCGTAAAAGCTTTCTTTCAAGAAACACATGAATACATGATGTGCATGCAACTTTCTGAATGACTTTTCCATTCTTAAGTATACTTGCATGTGTACTGAACTATGTTTACTGTAGAAGGGACCTAATATCCTTGACTATTTCCAACATGGGCACCTACAATACCCAGGGCCGGATTACCCATAAGGCAGAATGGCAGACTGCCACGGGCCCCGCGCTTTTGGGGGCCCCGCGCTTTTGGTTGTGCCGGAGAAGTTCAGTCAATAATACGAGTCTCTGGCAAGCTGGCAACCCACTGATACACGAGTAGTGTATTGTATAGCATGGTGGACTTTCAATCTGGAGGTTGGTGGTTGAAATACGAGCGAAATGGCGAAGCAGAAAAGCTTGAAATGACATCGGTTTTTAATGGGCTGCCTGTCACATGGTATAAAATGCATTACTTTCCACAAGCGCGGCAGTAAAATCAGTCTCATTACTTGTCACACCTCGTAGGACAAGGAATGTAAAAAAAATCTTTCTTTCTTTAGGATAAACTGGTTCCATTCTGATAGAAGCCTAAACACAAAGAGTTCGATCAGTCTGCCTTCCAGTGGAAAACCGAGAAACTTCTCAAGTCAAGTTGTGGAGACAAAACGAGGACGAAAATTCCACCTTTCTTTCTGAGCGACCGCAAGAGACAATTTCCACAAGTCCGACACAAAGAAAGTCGAAAGAATTTCCTTCGTCTTGGCGAAATTGAAACCATTTCAAATGTCAAGCGTTTCACTTGTTTCACTCCACAGAGTTGAGGGGGGGGGGGGGGGCGGCTTTTCCTCCGTGCTCTTTTGCCTTTATTAAAATAAATTTGTCTGAAAGTTTTGTTGCTTGTTACAGCAAAGCTCATGCTTTTCACCGAGCAGAGTAGAACTAGCAGTAGACGGGAAGTAGCTTTTCAATTTATAATGTTCGTCTCCTGGTTTGCCGTAGATTTTTCTCATTATGCATTTTTTTTTATTATTATTAGTGGTGGAGTGAACCGCGAAATTCATGTATGAAGATCAGAAAAAGAACATCTACCGTGTTTCAAAACGCCCAATCGGGGTCATTATATTATAAAAAACAAACAAAAAATAGCAATTTTTCTTGATATTTTTTTTTTTTTTTTTTTTTTTTTTTCAACAAAATGACTATGCTTACCACGAACTTAAGAGTCAGCATTTTGTTCATAAATATGGGTGTTAGTTTTTTTTTTTTTTTCTCTCAGTGTGGTATAGTTCCTACTCCACACAGCTTTACGCCAGACATCTGTCGAAGAAATAGAAAACGAAGCTTTCTCGGAACTTCATTAAAAAATAGA
This sequence comes from Diaphorina citri, assembly GCF_000475195.1. Classification (NCBI taxonomy): domain Eukaryota; kingdom Metazoa; phylum Arthropoda; class Insecta; order Hemiptera; family Psyllidae; genus Diaphorina; species Diaphorina citri. Next base: position 72,582 of record NW_007378176.1, read on the forward strand.
AGAAGAAGAAGAAGAAGAAGAAAAAAGACTAAATAAAGAAGTCATGAATTTCGTAGAAACTAGAAGTAGACTCCTGCCTACATTAAAAAAGAAAAAAAAACTATTGCACTGTCACCGGAGCTACCCAGTAACTTGCAAATTGAACAATAGATTGACATAATATTGATGTCAGCAGTTCTGGGAGCTCTTGGATGTATTTCATAAAAAGGGCCCCCACGGTGCCTTCAAAAGACCAAATAGATGATATATATCCTCACTGGATAATCCTTGGGATAACCACTAAACTTTGGATTATTGGATAAATGGATAGGTAGGTATGTAGATATTAGTAAGTTAGTAACTACCCATATAGTATGGCATTTACCTCTGTTTACCTGCATGTTCAACCTGAGTACTCTATCCACCTCTCTTCATGAGTAAACATTTAAACAAATTCCAAACTCAAGTTTAGAGTTTGGAGGAAACCATTTTATTAATCCTCCTCATATGCAAAATAAACTCCACCAGAAAGTTTTTCTTCCAGCTTTCCCGTCTGATTTCATAATTAAATCTTTCAACTTTTGAGTTCACCTGAACGGGTCTGGTCGTGGTGCAGAACGCCAAGAGAGAAAACCAACGCTGATGAAGTGATGAACCCAACGCCAAGAGAAATTCCATAAAACTCACTCAGAATGAGGCCCGTCTCTCATGGAAAGCGTAGACGTGCGACTTTCAGTAGCCCGTAGTCGACTGCAAAACCAAACATATGAAAATGATACACCCTGTATAGACGCTACTAAAAATCGCGAGTCTATCCTTATATGAGGCAAGCTTAATACTTGATTTCGTCAAAGACAGAGCTTTAGTTCCAACAAAACGTTAATCCACCGGAAATTATCGTCTTTATCACTTTAAATAATTGTCTTGGCTTTCTTTTTAACAGAAAGTGTTTTCGTGGCGAGAAAATTATACCTATACCTACATATTAAGTATCCATGTATGATATAAGTTGAAAGTACCAATAACGTAAAAAATAAGAAGGAATCAATCTGTTAAACTTATAATCTTACAAATCTTAATCCTCCTCTGACTCGATTGTTATGACAAATAAAGGTCTGAAAATTCCAACTCAGCACCTCCCGGTTGAGGGGTCCGTCAAGGTGTACAGATTTCGGTACAGTGACAGATTCCTCCACACTAGGCCAGATCCCCCGGGGGTTATTATCCGGGACTCAGGCATAAGGAAAAAGTTTTTCCCCAAATAAATTTTACGATTGCGTTAGATTTTCTACCTGGCTTTGAAAGCCCGTCGGCTATTGTTACAATTCCCCATACCCCCCCCCCTGGTCCCGTATGCGGGGGAAAGTTTTCACTTTTCAGTCGGAGTTATTTATTCTATGCCGTGCGAGGATGAAAATACTTTGCATCTGTATGAGGTGCCAACCAGCGGGCCTCAACCGTTTCGAATGTGGACATTTGGGTGTTTGGAGAAAATCTGTCCTCCTTGTAGGAATTTGGAAGGCCACCAAGGGCTACAGTATGAAATTCAAGCTATAAACAACCTATCAACGTAAAGACATGTTTTATCAATATCTCTTAACCCCAGGTCCAGGTTCACAGTATACGTAACTATACACAGGCTAATGTTGAAACCACATTTGGATGTTATTTTATAAAGAGTGCATCAGCTACCGTAGCCCATCTCTCCTAAAGTTGACTTGAAATGAAATGTGGTCCCTGATGAATCCTGTTACCACCACACTATTCAACGTAACTACTCTTTGAGAACTGCTTTCCTGAGAAAACTTTTCTACCTCGGAGATGTAGAATAGTGAGGAGAAGGAAGAGGAGGAGGAGAAGGAGAAGGAGGAGAAGGAGAAGGAGGAGGAGTAGGAGGAAAAGGTGGACGAGGAACAAGAAGACCCGCAAGTGGGAAAATTATTCCGTTTCCTATAACAATAATAAATATTCAAATTCAAAATTTCTCATCATTTGAATTTCCAATTAAAAGTTTGTCTGAGAAGTTGTAACTTCGATCAGTGCTGCTTTGCCTATAATATGCTGCATCCAGACTAAATAATTATTCAGCCATGCGAAAATGAAGCGAAACTTTCAGCAGAGAAATGTCGACAGGAAATTGTAGTTCTAGAAAACGAGGTGTGTACTTTCCACTGATTTATTTGTCAAAAGGTGTGAAATTTGATACTTGGAATCATGATGAGTTGTTATTGTTAAGGATTGTTACATTTTGATTTTATCTTTACGTTATTGTCTCGTTTTAATAAAATTGCTTCCAAGCAATCCAAGTGAACACAAGGTAATGTTCGTTTCATTATTTTCAGAAACTCTATTTATTTTGCACATTTGTTCTTACACTCCTTACTGGAAATCAACTTCATTTTGTGTTTACTCGAAATTAATTTTGTTTGTTTGGTGTACAGTGTTTTGGTGTACAGTGCAAGTGTGCAAGTCACTGAAATCTAAATCGCAAAGAATTTTCTGTAACTCAAAACATAAATTTCTTCCTTTTCTCCTACCTCGACCGTGAATGGTTCAAAATGCATGTCCTGTGACAGAAAAACACAGCATGTGTCCCCAACAAATGCCCAAAACTATTTCAAAGAAAGCACATCCTGTAAAGCCTTATTCTTACTATAATAGAGGTCACGCACCAGTCAAGTCAAAATATTCTTGCTGGTGATTAAATGGGGGTGTCCCCCGCGTATGCCGTTCAAGTTACAGTATGCGGAGTATGCTCACTCTTGTCCCTGTGAGTGGAGCATGAACTGAACGGATTGGGGAAACAGGAGAAAGAATAAACACGAGCGTTGAGAAATAAAAATCACCACGAGCGTTGTGCAGTGACCGTCCTACTGAAACTGTCTAAAACAATGAGAAGGCTTAAAACTATCCTAGAGGCATGAAATAAGGTGGGACCAACCCATAAATATAACAATCATAGTACGAGAGAGAGAGAGAGAGAGAGAGAGAGAGAGAGAGAGAAGGTACATACGAGTATTATACAATGTATAGATTTTGATTGGGATTTTCTCAGACTTAACATTATTAGCAACAAAATTTACTGCCGTCATAAAATATTGTTACAAATACCTGACTATGCTTGATTTTTACGAGATAAAATGCAAATGGAAAATGGAGACATGGGGAATTGGATTTTTTTATATGCAGTTATATGCACCTTTAATATTTATTTTACATGCTGCAGTCATATGCATCTGGTATAGGTGCTTCATACATATTATTGTGATGGAAAAATTATATACCTACTTGTCTTGCTAATATGTATTACATAGAGCCGTATTTTATTTTCTAAAGAAATCATTCATTCCTTTCTTCTTCTTTTTCACTGAAAGTTAACCTTCATAACATTCATTGTGAACGAACTGAAACTAATGAAAGTCAACGGACGAGAACGCAAGACAAAGAAGATGCGACAATGCACTTGATATGAATAAGTGATGGTGAAAAATTGTAAAACTAAGAAAAGAAGACGGAAGGAAAAGAGAATCAAGAAGAAGTAAAGAAAGAAGAAGCAAGAAAGAAGAAGAAGAAGAAGAAGAAGAAGAAGAAGAAGATGAAGAAGGAGAAGAGAAAGAAGAAGAGGAAGAGGAAGAGGAAGAAGAAGAAGAAGAAGAAGAAGAAAAGGAGGAAGAAGAAGAAGAAGAAGAAGAAGAAGTAAATAAAGAAAGGAAAAATACATTCGTCATTTTCGATGTTGACACAATTTCTTTTTCTCCGTTATAGGAGGACGTGATGTGTTCAAGTTTGGAGGAGGGATGAGGTTGAGGAGGAGTAAAAGGAGGAGAAGAAAGAGGACAGGGTAAAGGAAGAGAAAGAAAAAGGGAAATAGGACGAGGAGGAGGAAGAACGAGGACCATTAAGAAGAGGAAGAGACAGAGAAGAAGGGGGAAAAGAAGGGAGACAAGGAGAAGGAGAAGAATGAAAAAGGAAGAGAAGGAAAAGGAGGAGGATGAGTAGAAATAGAAGAAAGGAGAAGAAGGTGGAGGGTAGAGAAGAAATTAGGAAGAGGAGACGAAAAAGGAGGAGGACCTGTAGGAGGAAAAATACGTGAAAAAGAAAGATGAGAAGAAAAAGGAGGAGGAGGAGAAACAGACGGGAGAGGAGAAGAAGGAGGGGAGGAGGAATAGGAGGAGAAGTAGAGGAGGAGAAGGATGGACAAGGTTGCAGTCATCTGCAACAAAGTTTACCTGACCTGTCTCCAGAGTAGTGACAACTAATGCTCCTACCTGCATACAAAGTGTACCCTATATACTCGTAGTGCATCTCCTATATATTTTATCTCCTGCCCTGTATCTGTATAGCGGCATCTCCTACCCTATATATTTCATATCCAACATTATATATTTTATCTCCTGCCCAATATAGTGCATCTTCTGCCCTATATAGTGCATCTTCTACCCTATATAGTGCATCTTCTACCCTATATAGTGCATCGTCTACCTACCCTATATAGTGCATCTTCTACCCTATATAGTGCATCTTCTACCCTACATAGTGCATCGTCTACCCTATATAGTGGCATCTTTTTCCCTATATATTTCATCTCCCACCCTATATATTTTATCTCCTGCCCAATATAGTGCATTACCTGCCCTATATAGTACATCGTCTACCCTATATAGTGCATCGTCTACCCTAGTGTATCTTCTACCCTATATTCTAGGGTGCACTCAGTTTCCTGCTATGTCATTAATTGCTTTGCCTGATAGTATATTCAAGTCAGACAGCCATCTGGTAGATCTTCTTGTACTGGGAAATAGAGAAAAGGAACTGTGAGAAAGATGTATCGAGGAACGACACTTGTGACAAGCATCCTGCAGAGCTGACCTTCGGATTCATCATTCACAGTGCTAACCACTATTATAATCAAGTGTATAGCCAGCCTACTTAGCTTAGTTGGTAGTGCGTCTGCCTTGTAAGCGCTAGGCCGCGGGTTCGATTCCCGCCCGGGGCGGATTTTACTCAACGCAGTAACAGAAGAGGGAAGAGGAGAAGAAGAGGGAGGAAGAGGAGGAGACTCAAGGACGAGAGAGATGTGAGGAGGAACAAGAAAAATAAAATGCGAAAGCGAAAAAGAACAAATTATTGTAAAAGCTTAGGGACCTAAGGGATATTTGCTTTCCTCTCTCCCTTCCTTCCCATGTCTTTCTCTCTCTCTCTCTCTGTCTCTCTCTTCATCTCTTTCTCTCTCTCTCTCTCTCTCTCTCTCTCTCTCTCTGTCTCTCTCTTCATCTCTTTCTGTCTCTCTCCCCCATGTTTTCTCTATTGTTGTTGTTCATTCACGCGAGGTATGACATTATTGTGTCATCCACAGTTTCCCAGTCTCTTACACTTCTTACAACTTCTATTCTATTCTATTCTACTTCTAGTAATTCTACTCTCACATGTGTGGAAAATGGAAAATAAATAATAACAAGCTGAGTCCGTCCCTCCGGGAATATTTTTAGCCCGTAGTTTATTCGATCGTGATTAAAGAAAATCAGTACTTATGTATGTACCTACCTAATTTGTTTAATATTCAGTTTATTATATTATTCTTGATTTGATTTTTCGATTTTACTTTCATGTAATGATTTAAAATCAAGACTGGAGCCCGTTCTCCCTTTATTCCCAATGTAAGGTTTAAGTCACCCATCCATTTATTGGCCTTGCTCGGCGTAGCTTAACATAGGTGACGATGAGGGGAGAGAAGAGAGAAGGGAAGAAGTAAGAGGAAGAAGTAAGAGGAAGAAGAAGAAGAAGAAGAAGAGAAGAAGAAAAGAGAAGAGCAGTAAAAAGGTAAGAACGGATAGTAATGAAGCGGTAGAAGGGGGGGGAAAGAGAAACCAGAGGGAGGAATGGATGTAACGAAAATAAGGGAAGAAAGGAGAAGAGAAGGGAGTGGAACCTACATTTATTATTTCTGCGTGGGATAATATTGGTTGACACAGATACCCTGGTTCCCACGAATCCTAGTATTCTCCTTCTCCTATTAGTATTCTCCCTCTCTCCCACACCTTCCTCTTCCCCTCTTTCCTCTCTTTTCCCCTCCCCCTCCCCTCTCTCACTTCTTTCCTCTTCCTCCTCTTATCTTCCCTCTTTTATCTCTCTCTCCCCTCCTCCTCCTTCTCTTCAACCTCCCATCCTTTCTCGTACACAGTTTCTGTGTTCTTTCGATAAACTTTATGTCATGATGAAGATGAAAATGGTTGAATTGCATAACAGAAAAAACGGAAAAGATAAAGGGAGGGAGAGGAAAAGTAGGGGAAGGGGAGGGAGAGGAAAAGGAGGGAAGAAAGAGAGGGAGGGGTTAGGAAGATTGTTTATCTTGCGCCTCTGGCTGCGCTGAGGAAATTTTGCATTTAAAATTGAAGATACTCTCGGAAATTATGCACGAAGTGCGAGGTGCCCACAGACAGTTTTATGGGGTGAACTAGGGCCACTCAAATAGGGTAATTTATAGGGCAAACAGGAATATTATTGGAATAGGGCCACTCAAATAGGATGCGATAGGACCACTCAAATTGAGAAAAACAGAAATCCAAATAGGGTAAGATTTTGTTTAATACAGAGATATTGATTGGTGAATAATATTGCTGCAGAATGCACTCAGCCTGGTGAGGACCATTGAGGAATTTGAGGAGGTCATAAAATTCCAGCAAGAAGGATCAGGAGAGGCATAAAGCACAGGATACAGGACGTTGCAAAAGGACTGCCACTGCTTCCAACATAGAAAGAAGACAAAGGAGAAAATAACAAGAAGAAGAAATGGAGACTTTCTGTTTCTGAAGATACTACATTTCTGTGTTGGACTGTAAATAGTAGGTATATGTATTTCAAATATTGCATAGCTTCCTCATTACCGGGAAAAACAAGGCAAACTCCAAGCAGGAAAAGCGAGGAACATTCTAGGCATAGCATACGTATTAGTGATGCTGGAATATGCGCTCTTGTTAAATGTTATTCCAGTGAAACAATTTCCCTGGAAAACGAACCCGTTCGAGAGTTATGCTAAAACAAACATACAGACAGACAGACACTCCCTCCGTTTAATGAATACAGATAACAAGTTGGAGACTTAAAGAAGCAGAAAACAACCAACCAGCTAAACAGGTGTATTCAAGAATATTTTGAAAAATGATTTTGAAGAGCTACTTCGATATCATTTGTTCGCGTAACGAAACAAGTATAATCGGATGGATACTTCAAAATCTTCGAGAAATAGGTACCTACTTCAAAAACATTTTTCTGTGTGAATTTTTATACAAGAATTTTATACAATAAATTCGGATATCTTTGTTTGGACTGCCCGGGTGCCTGGTGCCTAGCTATATCATCAATGGTGTAGAGTTCCCCCTGTGTTTCACAATACACATCTTAAATTTATTGTTCTCCTAATCCTTCATATATTTCGAGGTAAACTCTTGCTGAAACAATTTTGACACGTAGACTTGTAGGTCCCATATGTGTTTTACTGCCTCCGAGACTTTTCGTAGTTTAGAAAGCGGAAGTGTTTTTAATTTCGTTTTCCAGCTCTGCCTCGGTTAATTTTTACCTGCAAGTTTCATTCCGAGACTTTTCGTAGTTTAGAAAGCGGAAGTGTTTTTAATTTCGTTTTCCAGCTCTGCCTCGGTTAATTTTTACCTGCAAGTTTCACTTGGGGTAAACCAGGTCTCCCTCCCGTCTCTCGGGAATGGGTTTCAGGCGGGGATAAAACAAGTTAAGAAAAATGCTAAATTTAAATTTTAATTGAAAACAACTTGGTGGGTTCACAATTTTCACAATATGGCTGAGACAGAGATAGGTATTTACCTATGTAGGTAGAAGTTAGAAGAGACAAGGTAATCAGGGAAGGCAGAAGGAAATTTTCAGCCTAAACCATTAAGAATGAGCTTTGAATTTGCCTACATCTACAATTTTACAGCTGCGTTTTTCCTCCTCCTATTTTCGTTTACAGACTACATGTAGGACATGTACATTGTGTACCTATAATGAGATTTGAAGAGCCGTGCTAACTTGAGATAGAACTCCACGCGGACCTGACAAAAAAAATGCAGTAGGTATAAGGACAGAAGATTAGATGTTTTGATAGGCCATTATAAAATTATGGATTATGGGTGGTGTGTACAGTGTACACAGGTTTGATTGAACCACTGGAGCAATATTCACGTGTATCCCCTATCTATCCCTGGTTCTAGGTATTCAACTCCATTCTATTCTATTAATCATTCACCTGTAGCACGAGATGCCTGTTTATTCAATCAGGTTCACCTTTAACCACAGTCTGAAAATTTCTAATTAAAATAGAAAATAACCTGCATCAAATTCTAACCACAACTCTCACATGTGCAAATCAAGAATTTCATATTTTCCCGAAAATGGAGTGTCAAGATCGTCAATTGTGAGGGTGGAACCGTTATTTGCTTCAACTATTTGTGTATTTTACGTTCCAATATTCATATTGTACATGGAATTCACCATGTTTCTTCAAACTGATATCAAAAAAGATGGGAAACTCGTCAAGTTGTTGAAAACTGAGTAGAAGCTCATTCACTTCCCCTTTAATAAATTGATGATTAACATCTTCTTTATTATGTTCAGAGCATTTTTGCATTTTTCAAAGTATCTGCGTACCTCTGTGTCCATTTTCTTAACTATGTTCAGAGCAATTTTAAAAGTATCTTCGTATCTCTTGCTCGAATACGATTGATTGAAGTAATGGGACCAATGACCATATTATAAACTGGTGAATGTGTCACTATTATCCAACCGGACATACTTACCTACATGATGGAGTTGCACTATTACACATCTTTGATGACCTTCCCCTCCCTCTCCCTCCCCTTCTTATACTCTCTATTTCCCCTCCTTCCATTTACCACTTTTCGTCTTCTCCTTCTCCTTTTCCCAACCTCTTCATATTCTATTTTATAAATTGTTCTTCTTGTCAAAAATCCTAACTCTTCTATCATTTACATTGGTGTAAAATTAAACATGCCTCAATACCAATACATTAGGTATTAGGGGGTTCCTTCAAATATCAAATTCAATCAGGTAAACTAAATTTGAGCTCAAAATAAGTTTTTCATCAAGTCATCAATATTGGAACGGAACACAACAAGAATAACGAAAAAATCAGTGAAGATGTGATGAGAGTACAGTAGAACCTCGATTGTATCAACTGATTGGGACCGAGGGTAGTTGATACTATCGAGGTTCTGTATAAAAGTTGATATAATCGAAATTCCGTATAAAACAATGAAAATAGGGCCAAATTTAGTGGTACAAAAGAACAAAATGAGAATGAAATAGCCTTTTATTTTTAAATTAAGTAAAGCAAACTAAGAAACAAACAAAAAACACATCTTCGATATTGTTTTCTTCGTCTCTTCGTCATTAGTCTATATATGAACACTTTCGATGATCTGTTCCTCTGATAGAATACGATTTCCTTGAAAGATGGGAAAAAAACCCGATTTTTGGAGTTGATAATAATAGAGAGTTGATATAATCGAGGTTCTACTGTATATTGAAGTTTTCTAGGGTTATTAGGTCATAGTGTATGATTATTCTAGACTTGACTAAGGAACTTACCATTGAACTCCACCATCAAATATCATGGGTATATTGTTCCCAAGGGCAAGGTAAACCTAGACCCTTTACAAACGGAGTGTGCCTGAAGGCATGTGATGTGTTCCAATCTTCCAATCCACATTTCTATAGCAGTAGAAATGTTATTTTCTGCAAGATGAAATATACTTAACTAACTTAACCCTTGCATGTGTGACTGTTGGTACCTTGAGAATAAATTTAATCATGATCTTAGCTGGATCTCCTGAGCCGATGCCACTGTAGAGGGTTTGAAGGGTTAAATATCCGTACCACCCTGTATATACGAGACATAAGGCAGCAGGCACGACCTTTTAGTAGTTGGGAATATCTAACGACCTTTGCGGTGTCCCAGGACTCATTTTGTTCCGAGCAATTTGGATGATGCATTATAAATGATGCTTTCCCTCACGAAATCTCTCCCTCCATCTCTCACGACTGTTTCCCCTCTCTCTCCCTGTCTTCCTCTGTTTCTCTCACTCTCTCAAAAGTCTCTCTTCCATGTCTGTTTCCCTCTTGCACTCTCCCACCAATATTTCCATCTCTTATTTTTCTCTCCTTCCTATATCTGTTATCTTTACCTGTCTCCAAATATCCAAAGCATATTGCTGAAGAAATCTTTGACTCTGTCGGGAATTGTACCCCGGTAGGACCTCCAGGGCGGAAGTCTAGTATAAGCGGGATGGAGTAGGTATTGACATTGACCTATGCGCTATAACTACAACTTCGATAAATATGGCATCTTAAGATTACTCTAATCAGCTAATCCTGTTATCTTTACCTGTCTCCAAATATCCAAAGCATATTGCTGAAGAAATCTTTGAGTCCGTCGGGAATTGTACCCCGCGCGGTAGGACCTTCAGGGCGAAAGTCTAGTATAAGCAGGATGGAGTAGGTATTGACATTGACCTATGCGCTATAACTACAACTTCGATAAATATGGCATCTTAAGATTACTCTAATCAGCTAATCACTCTAATGGCGTGTGGGGAAATGGAGTGGATGACAGTGGAAGCGTATTTGAGAAGAGAATAGGATTTCCCCACAGTTAGGTGTAAAAAGGCGAAATGAAATAAAAAATCCGTAGTAATAGTAATAATATAAGTAGTAGGTTTTAATAACTGTAAACTGTATGAAAATACACAAAAATGTCCAAAATAATAAAATGTTCCGATGAATTAAGAATGTCCGAGAGAAAAAATCTGAAAATCTGAAATGCTGAAAAATCTGGGCTATTAAAACTAGACTGTCCAGAAACTGGCCGAAAAAAAATATCACGAACTCGCGAGAATTCGCGACATGGCGTATCCTGCAGGGGTACTGGCACTATTGGCAGAATGTATAACCCTGGTTACCTAGGAAAGCATTAGAAGATGTTGGTACTTCAGTACCAATAAATCCTCAACTTGAACTGACTTCCAATGTACTGTGCTAGTTCCATGTTGTTCATACAGGGTGAAATGGTGAAGTCCAAAAGTTCCTGCGAATCTGATGCGCACTTTCTGTTACATCCTGTATCTCAAATTATAGGTACTTGTTTTCCATATTTTTCAAGAGTTGGTTATAAGAGGGCGCTTTGACTTTAACTATGTCTGTACTGTGCTAGTTCCATGTTGTTCATACAGGGTGAAATGGTGAAGTCCAAGAGTTCCTGCGAACCTGATGCGCAATGTCAGTTACATCCTGTATCTCAAATTATAGGTACTTGTTTTCCATATTTTTCAAGAGTTGGTTATAAGAGGGCGCTTTGACTTTAACTATGTAGGATTGTAGATTTTGCCTGGTATTTGTATGATAAAATTAATTAGACCAGTATTAGTGCACCAGCTCATAAGAAAAACATTGGATGGATAATAGCCTATTTTTATAGACAGGAGCCCAGATATCCCTGAAATGTTCACTGTTGCAGTTCTTGCAGGAACAATCGATAAGGCCATTGATGTAGCCACGTAGGTAGTGAATGTACAAGACATGAACAAATTGGTGGTCCAGAGTCAGAAAGTAAAAATAAAGTAGGATTTGGGGAGTAGCAGTAGCTAAAGATCTATTTAATACTACTCGTCCCTTTTGGCTTGCAAGTTGATACCCTTATGCATCTTGTATGACTATGAACCGTATCACCGACATTTCAAGAGAAGGAAAACGGAGAAAAAATGTGTTTTTATTTTCCCTTTGTACGAAAGCTTTGTTCTTTACCTTTTTTCCAGAATTCTCTGAAGCGGACCGTCTTGCTATGTAGGATGTGACCTTTTGAGCTCGGCAAGATACATAGGTACCCTGTCCAGTTTTTCGATACCCTGAATAGATAATCATCCTTTACCTTATCCTTCTTGTATCCTTTTGACTAAGGATATAATATGTATACCCCTCCGGCTCCTTGATTCCTTACCCAATCTCCGGTCTGAGACACTCAAAGAAAAATTCCGTTGGTCCTCATTTTTCCTGCTCTATGACTTTGAAACATCACACAAGTAAGCGCAACTGATCTATAATCAGCTATTCACTGTAATGGCGTATCCTGCAGGGGTACTGCCACTACTGGCAGAATGTATAACCCTGGTTACCTAGGAAAGCATTAGAAGATGTTGGTACTTCAGTACCAATAAATCCTCAACTTTAACTGACTTCCAATGTACTGTGCTAGTTCCATGTTGTTCATACAGGGTGAAATGGTGAAGTCCAAAAGTTCCTGCGAACCTGATGCGCATCACTTTCTGTTACATCCTGTATCTCAAATTATAGGTACTTGTTTTCTTGATTTTTCAAGAGTTGGTTATAAGAGGGCGCTTTGACTTTAACTATGTAGGATTGTATAGATTTTGCCTGGTATTTGTATGATAAAATTAATTAGACGAGTATTACAACGATTCTTCATCTGAGATTAGTGCACCAGCTCATAAGAAATAAATTGAATGGATAATAGCCTAAAACATTGAATGGATAATAGCCTAAAACATTGAATGGATAATAGCCTAAAACATTGAATGGATAATAGCCTATAGACAGGAGCCCAGATCTCCCTGAAATGTTCACTGTTGCAGTTCTTGCAGCAACAATCGATAAGGTCATTGATGTAGCCACGTAGGTAGTGAATGTACAAGACATGAACAAATTGGTGGTCCAGAGTCTGAAAGTAAAAATAAAGTAGGACTTGGGGAGTAGCTATATACAGATCGATTTAATGCTACTCGTCCCTTTTGGCTTGCAAGTTGATACCCTTATGCATCTTGTATGACTATGAACCGTTTCACCGATATTTCAAGAGAAGGAAAACGGAGAAAAAATGTGTTTTTATTTTCCCTTTGTACGAAAGCTTTGTTCTTTACCTTTTTTTCCAGAATTCTCTGAAGCGGACCGTCTTGCTATGTAGGATGTGACCTTTTGAGCTCGGCAAGATAGATAGGTACCCTGTCCAGTTTTTCGATACCCTGAATAGATAATCATCCTTTACCCTATCCTTCTTGTATCCTTTTGACTAAGGATATAATATGTATACCCCTACGGCTCCTTGATTCCTTTCCCAATCTCCGGTCTGAGACACACAAACATTAAATTCCTCTCACATATTTCTTTCTTTACCCCAGGTATAATAATGTTCCAGGTAATTTATCCCTTCCTTGGAGGGAATAAATATCGGGGGCTATATTGGGAATCTTTATCTAACGTCGGATGAGAATCTATTCGCGTGTTGTGAAAAGGATTCCTTGCGGGGAAGATTTACGAGTATGTTTGTGGTCTGTTTTATAAATGTCTTTCTTTCGAGGTTTTTTTGGGCTAGAAATGGGTGTTTTTTCCATTTGCCAAGCCTAGGGGTTATCAAACCAGACTGTCACACAGGCAGGAGGTTTGACTTTCTGAGGTAGATTTCATGAGGCACGTACAAAAGGCACGTTATTTTTTGGAAGGTTTGTAATGTCCTTGTTGTTGCATACGGTACCCATTTCGTTTGGAAACAAACGGATGATCTGATGAAGGACAGTCCTTACTCCGAAACGCATGCTCGATTTGATAACATGAGATTGTTCGGATTTTTTACCTGGAACAGACAAAAATAGTTACGTGTTAGAATCCCTATTGTTCGACTCAAGTGCAAATCAATTGTGCAAAATTTAACACATTGGAAGTATGTATGTAAGTCTACATTACAAATAGACCTACCCAAATAGAATTATTAATTCAATTACCTATTTCGTTTGTAACCAAACGACAACCCTGTTGCTGTTTTTTTCCTAACTCCAAGATTGTCAACAAAAAACTTCGGATGAAATTATGATAAAATCGTTTTCGAGTTCGAGTCAAGATTTCTGCTCTACATCGAGAAAATATTTTGAGTTTTCGAGTTGAGATTTCAGGTTCTAGAAAACATTTCCAGTCAAGATTTGAGTTTCTCGAAAACATATTATTGTAAAAGAGACTCCAGTCTCAGAATATCATCCGCGAAGAGCAAACACTTTCTACATCATTCGATTTCTTCTGTTTACTTTGCTAAGTACACAGCAGTCAAACGACCCAGATGTCTCATATACAGAATGTAAACAAACCGATATGTCTTGTATACAGGGTGTAACACACTGAGTTCGATACTACAACTATGATGGTACAATAGGCTCCAATTACAGGGTGGTAGAAATTGGCGTCCAAGTTTCAGATAGACTGATTACAAGAACTTACAAGTCTGAGAAAAAAGAGGAAATGTACATCACTTACCTACATGATAATATGATGAGGAAATAATGAGATGTAATCCTGAGCTCTGAGCTATTCTAAAGAATTTTTATTCACTTAGAGAGAGAGAGAGAGAGAGAGAGAGAGAGAGAGAGAGAGAGAGAGAGAGAGAGAGAGAGAGAGAGCAGGTTGGTACCTTCTAGGTAGGCACCTACATCTTTAACTTCACTTAATCCTAATACATACCTCTGAAACTATGAATTTTTATCCTTTTAGGTGTAAATTCTTGTAAAATCAAATGAAATAAAATTAAATTGAAGAATTTATTTTTAAAACGTGTACAATCACTGACCAGAAGAGGTTAAACAACTCAAGAAGTTACTTTTTTGTTTATAAAAAAAAACTTTTTTAAAGAAACTTTAATGAAAAATTAGAAGAGACATTCTTTTTCGCTCCATAAAAATGGCTTCATATTTCTTCAGCTTTTGTCGATTTACAACTTACAAGTGTCAATAACAAAGAGCAGTTCATTACTTCATTGTGGAGAAGTGTAGGACTGTGGGTGCCTATAGGGAACTGAAGAGTGAGTTGTTGTATATTTTAGGATCTGACTCATTCACTGAGTAGTTCACTGAAAAGAGTAGTTCTTTATAAATCGCTCACTTACTTTTCACACAAGTTGTGTACATTTAACACGCTTTTTAATTTTACAATATAACATATCCTAAGCCCGAAGCTAAGGCCCAACTTATTGAGAGAAAGAGAGAGAGAGGGAGTAGAGAGAGAGAGAGAGAGGGAAAAGGACAGAGGGAGGGTGATGAAAAGTTTTTGTTATGAAAGAGATTGGATTGCGCCCCCTCCCCCTTCCCTACCTAGAGGAGAGAAAGAGAGGGGAATCAATACTGAGAACTGTCACAAACAAGCATTCGAAACAGAGAGAGACAGAGATGGAGAGAGGAAGAGAGAGAGAGACAGAGATGGAGAGAGAAAGAGAGAGGAAGAGAGAAAAAGGTGAGAATGGGAGCCCTTTCACAACCTGATGTGATCTCTTAGCTGCCATAAAAATAAAAAAAGGATCTTTTTACCTTTTTTTATTGCCATTTGAGGATTTCCTGCCCCCCTCCTCGCCCTTCTGCACTGAATTAAACGAGAAATAAACTAGTAAAAAAATAGAGAGAAGAAATATGAGAAAAAGAAGAAGAGGAGGAAGAAGAAGAGGAAGAAGAAGATTATGACGAAGAAGAGAAAGGATGAGAAAAAAAACTGGAAAAATGATTGCATGTATGTCACCGTTGACATAAGTGTGACACAGGAGGGAGTTGGGAGAAGTGACACAAGGTGAAAATGTCTGCGTGATGTTCTCTAAACTTTCAATCTTTGTCAAGATCGTCAATTGTGAGGGTGGAACCGTTATTTGCTTCAACTATTTGTGTATTTTACGTTCCAATATTCATATTGTACATGGAATTCACCATGTTTCTTCAAACTGATATCAAAAAAGATGGGAAACTCGTCAAGTTGTTGAAAACTGAGTAGAAGCTCATTAGAAATAGGACCATATTTTTTGCGACCGTAAAAATATTTACGGAAATACATCAAAACTTACCTTGAAAAACACAAAATCTTCCTCTGAAGACACCTGCTGGTTTTCACGACAGTAATGGCAATATTTTTCTTAAATTCCAAACAAAGTGATAACTCTCTATCACAAAGTGTTGCCAAGTGTATAAAGAACCTCTCAGAATCAACAAATTTCAAAAAAAGTCTAACAGATCGCAGCAGTGGTACCGAGAAGTTCATGTATCATATGTGATACGGTATGAACTTAAGGGTTAACTAATAATGATAGAAGGTAGAACAGTAATTATTATGATAAGGCTAAGAAGGGTACGTGGGTGTATTGACGTAAAGTAGGGTAAATGGATGTACAGGGAGATAAGTTTATGAATGGGTGGATGAAGAGATGGATAAGTGGGTAATGAAAGTGGGTAACATCGTAAGGAAAGGTGGGTAAGTGGGTAAGGAAAAGTGGGCAAAGGCTCACAATTTATCTCTCATTATTTACTTCACAATGGGTCTTCAAGAGCAGGGCTGTCCAAACATACAAACCTAATGGCACGGTCCATACATAACATTCATATCAAATTATCTTTTTTTTTTCACTTTCGTGTCCGTGATTTTCACGATGTTGAAAGGATTATAATAGGAAACTATATGGAACAAGAGTTTAGGTACTTATCATAAAGAGCTAAATTTACTTGTACTTTTTCTATTTGTATGATGCTTTCATTAAAAGATCTCGAAAAAAGGAGAAGAGGAAACTTTGAGTACCAGCCTTTTTTTTTTATCTATCTACATTTAAAATTAAAAGAGATCTTCAGGAGGCCCCCAAGCCTGAAGGAAGTACCATATTTAGTGGGAAAACAGGGAGAAAAAATTTCAAATTAAAACACGGGAAATAAAAGCCCCCCTCTACCCCTCGAAAAAAAATCCCGCCAGACATTTCGTCCCTCTTCCTATGCTATTTATTCCCTGAATGTCCCCTCATTACCTCTCACTCCCCTCTCCCCCATTATTAAAAGCCCCCCTCTACCCCTCGAAAAAAATCCCGCCAGACATTTCGTCCCTCTTCCTATGCTATTTATTCCCTGAATGTCCCCTCATTACCTCTCACTCCCCTCTCCCCCTCTGTGGCGTAGTGGTCAAGACGCTCGCCTGGTAAACAGGAGGGCGTGGGTTCGATCCCAGCCGAGGTATGGAATTTTATCCTCAATTATTTGAGAATTTGACCACATAATAATGGAGCTCTAAGGGTTAGGTGGTAGAGAACGCCTAAGGCGTTAACCTCGCCTAGTGGTTGCCTTCCACTTAAGAGTCTATTATTATTATTATTATTAAAAGCCCCCCTCTACCCCTCGAAAAAAATCCCGCCAGACATTTCGTCCCTCTTCCTATGCTATTTATTCCCTGAATGTCCCCTCATTACCTCTCACTCCCCTCTCCCCTCCCCTCCTCCTCTCCCAAATAGACTAACTTCAAGTACCTATCATGATAATAATTCGAGACAAGATATTAAAAAGTAGGTAGATTTATAGAAGAAGGACCTAACCTTACTTTTGAGTGAGTGTTTTTTTTCTATTGAGGAATATATTTAGAATAAATAAAATTGTGTTGACTTGAAGATTACAGTTCAGCCAAAGATCACACCATCAACAAGTTGAATCCGGTCCATCACAATGGGATTCGTATTGCCACTGGTGCATTGAGATCGGCCGTCTGATTTCATAATTAAATCTTTCAACTTTTGAGTTCACCTGAACGGGTCTGGTCGTGGCGCAGAACGCCAAGAGAGAAAACCAACGCTGATGAAGTGATGAACCCAACGCCAAGAGAAATTCCATAAAACTCACTCAGAATAAGGTCCGTCTCTCATGGAAAGCGTAGACGTGCGACTTTCAGTAGCCCGTAGTCGACTGCAAAACCAAACCTATGAAAATGATACACCCTGTATAGACGCTACTAAAAATCGCCAGTCTATCCTTATATGAGGCAAGCTTACTACTTGATTTCGTCAAAGGCAGAGCTTTAGTTCTAACAAAACGTTAATCCACCGGAAATTATCGTCTTTATCACTTTAAATAATTGTCTTGGCTTTCTTTTTAACAGAAAGTGTTTTCGTGGCAAACGATTTTGTTATTTTCTACCTCCGTCTGTAAGATTAGTATGCAACCCACATGACACTCCCAAAACTTAATCTAAATACCTTGAAGGTAGAGGTACCTAATCTAACCGCATTGGAAATTTTATTATTAATATTTTAATAAAATAGCAACTTGCAATACACCACAGTCATGCAGATTGCATATATCACACAACCCAATTTAGAAATACCTAGATTTCAGAAAAACTTAATCTAAATACCTTGAAGGTAGAGGTACCTAATCTAACCACATAATTTTAATAAAATAGCAACTTGCAATACACCACAGTCATGCAGATTGCATATATCACACAACCCAATTTATAAATACCTAGATTTCAGGTACCTCTATTGTCCTAATTATAAATTCAATAATGTTGAGTGTTGTTTCAATAACGTATGTAGGTAGTACGTACCAATAATAGCTTTGATTTCATCATTCCACTTTTAAATAGTTTCACTTTATTTTTTCAATGAAGCAATATTCGAGTAAAATGTGAAATATGAATAAAATAATATTATTAATTAATAATAATTATTTTAATTCAACTTTATTTAATGCTTGTCGCTCACGCTCACACCATCATATCTAGGTCTGTCAGACAGTCAGAACGTGTGTGTCCGAAAACATTTAAGCGAGACCTATTTCTGTCAGACAGCCCGAGAGACCTGGGTAGAAGGCTTTTCTCACCACACACGTATCTGATAGATTGCGGTCTGTCAGGCGGTCTGAACGTATAAGTGCCTAACCTTATTCTGGATGAACTCTATCCCATGACGTGTGTTAATGGAAATAGATTTAAGTGCAGGTAAGTAGTTACTACATACTGTCTAGGTCCGTGGCACAAGCTCTGTTTTTCCCCATCCGTGGCACAAGCTCTGCTTATACGGGTGGGTATACCATTTATATGAAAAATGTATGTTCTGAGTTTTTTGTCGATCAAATATAAATGGAAACTTATTAAAAAAAAAAGGTACATACGAGTATTATACAATGTATAGATTTTGATTGGGATTTTCTCAGACTTAACATTATTAGCAACAAAATTTACTGCCGTCATAAAATATTGTTACAAATACCTGACTATACTTGATTTTTACGAGATAAAATGCAAATGGAGACATGGGGAATGGGATTTTTTTATATGCAGTTATATGCACCTTTAATATTTATTTTACATGCAGTCATATGCATCTGGTACCTATAGGTGCTTCATACATATTGTGATGGAAAAAGTAAAAATTATATAATATATACCTACTTGTCTTGCTGATATGTATTGCATATAGCCGTATTTTATTTTCTAAAGAAATCATTCATTCCTTTCTTCTTTTTCTTCTTCTTTTTTACTGAAAGTTAACCTTCATAACATTCATTGTGAACGAACTGAAACTAGTGAAAGTCAACGGACGAGAACGCAAGACAAAGAAGATCCGACAATGCACTTGATATGAATAAGTGATGGTGAAAAATTGTAAAACTAACAAAAGAAGACGGAAGGAAAAGAGAAAACAAGAAGAAGAAGAAGAAGAAGAAGAAGAAGAAGAAGAAGAAGAAGAAGAAGAAGAAGAAGAAGACAATGAAGACGACGACGAAGAAGTAAATAAAGAAAGGAAAAATACATTCGTCATTTTCGATGTTGACACAATTTCTTTTTCTCCGTAGGAGGACGTGATGTGTTCAAGTTTGGAGGAGGGATGAGGTTGAGGAGGAGTAAAAGGAGGAGGAGAAGGAGAGGGTAAAGGAAGAGAAAGAAAAAGGGAAACAGGACGAGGAGGAGGAAGACAGAGAAGAAGGGGAAATGAAGGGAGACAAGGAGAAGGAGAAGAATGAAAAAGGAAGAGAAGGAAAAGGAGGAGGATGAGTAGAAATAGAAGGAAGAAGAAAGGAGAAGGAGGTGGATGAGTAGAAATAGAAGAAAGAAAAAAAAAAAGGAGAATGAGGTGGAGGAAAGAGAAAAAGTAGGAAGAGGAGACGGAAAAGGAGAAGGAGAAGAAGAAGGAAAAAGACGTGAAAAAGAAAGATGAGAAAAAGGAGAAGAAGGAGAGGAGGGGGAATAGGAGGAGAAGGATGGACAAGGTTGCAGTCATCCGCAACAAAGTTTACCTGACCTGTCTCCAGTATAGTGACATTTAATGCTCCTACCTGCATACAAAGTGTACCCTATATAGTGCATCTCCTGCCCTATATATTTCATCTCCTGCCCTGTATAGTGGCATCTCCTACCCTATATATTTCATCTCCTGCCCTGTATAGTGGCATCTTCTGCCCTATTATATTTCATCTCCCACCCTATTTATTTTATCTCCTGCCCAATATAGTGCATCTCCTGCCCTATATAGTGCATCTCCTGCCCTATATATTTCATCGTCTACCCTAGTGCATCTTCTACCCTATATTCTAGGGGGCACTCAGTTTACTGTTATGTCATTAATTGCTTTGCCTGATAGTATATTCAAGTCAGACAGCCATCAGGTAGATCTTCTTGTACTGGGAAATAGACAGAAGGAACTGTGAGAAAGATGTGTCGAGGAACGACATTTTGTGACAAGCATTCTACAGAGCTGACCTTCAGATTCAACATTCACAGTGCTAACCACCATTATAATCAAGTGTAGTGGTTAACACAGAGGAGTTTAGAGGGAAATAGGGCTATTTGAGAGTAAGGAATAGCGCTATTTAAGAGTTAAATAATGCTTTGTGCCCTGAATTTGACATACCTAAGTAGGTACATACATCAATAGTAATGGGATTCAATCTAAGCGGGATAATCGGGATGTTGTAGCTTTTACATGGGAAGTCCTACATATCTATCTAGCATCGCTTTCACAAGCTGTCTTGTTCTCTCTGATGTGGTCAAACAAAATTGGAATGCTATCTCTTGTCATCTCACGAGGCATTCCAAGCATAAGTATAGGGTGACCCGAAACCACCTTTCATAATAAATTTCAACAAGACCTAATAGCAGCCAATGACACCGCAATCAAGACTGCAACACACTGGCACAATATTTGACGTTGACATTGGTTTTTCCGGACCCGGAAAGTAAGTCAGTAAGTAAGTATTATCTTCATTATTGATTGAAGACTCGGTAATTTTGAGAATTTCATTTATGTATGTATACATGCCTTAGTAGTGTAGTTAGTGGTCGACAAGACGCTCGTAATCAGGAGGGTGTGGGTTCAATCCACGGCCACATCAAGTTATGAAATTTTATCCTCAACTATATGGAGCTAGTAGGGTAAAGGGACTTTCTTTCTCATTATAATGCAAAAACATAATGTGTAATATCTATCCAGCATTTTCTCGTACAGTGATGTTTATTTAGATAATCAGGTATTTTGCCAGAATATATTGAATTAGGTACCTAAAATAAGTAGGTAGTGCTTTTTTTGGCCACCCTGTAGGTATATCTGATCACGTGATCTCAATTCCTACATATCTATTCTGTTAGGTACCAGAGACATCTCTGTTCAGTCAAGCAATACTCAGCATGACCACAATTTGAATTGTTTTCATCTCTTGTCTAGAGAGCCAATTTTCATCACAACTTCTCCTTCCCTAATGTTTTCGTCGTCTTCTTCTTCTTCTTCTTCTTCTTCTTCTTCTTCTTCTTCTTCTTCTTCTTCTTCTTCTTCTTCTTCTCTTTCCTTATGAGTCTCCTTGCTCCTTGCACTATTCTTTGATTCAGATTCCTTTATCTGCTGCTACTTCTTCTCATCTTCCTTCGTTCCCTGTTCCTTTTGTCTTTGATTCTCCTACTCTTCGATTCAGAATCCTTCGTCTGTTCCTCTTTCTTCATTGTCTTCTACTTTTTCTCACGCCTGCCATTCGAGGGCTGACAGGAAAATCGGGAGAAAGATTAGGGGAGAGAAGAGAGAAGGGAAGAAGTAAGAGGAAGAAGTAAGAGGAAGAAGAAGAAGAAGAAGAGAAAGAGAAGAGCAGTAAAAAGGTAAGAACGGATAGTAATGAAGCGGTAGAAGGGGGGGGAAAGAGAAACCAGAGGGAGGAATGGATGTAACGAAAATAAGGGAAGAAAGGAGAAGAGAAGGGAGTGGAACCTACATTTATTATTTCTGCGTGGGATAATATTGGTTGACACAGATACCCTGGTTCCCACGAATCCTAGTATTCTCCTTCTCCTATTAGTATTCTCCCTCTCTCCCACACCTTCCTCTTCCCCTCTTTTCCCTCTTCCCCTCCCCTCTCTCACTTCTTTCCTTTTTCTCCTCTTATCCTCCCTCTTTTATGTCTCTCTCTCCCCTCCTCCTCTCTCTCTTCAACCTCCCATCCTTTCTCTTACACAGTTTCTGGTGTTCTGTCGATAAACTTTATGTCATGATGAAGATGAAAATGGTTGAATTGCATAACAGAAAAAAGGGAAAAGATAAAGGGAGGGAGAGGAAAAGGAGGGGAAGGGGAGGGAGAGGAAAAGGAGCGGAGAAAGAGAGGGAGGGGTTAGGAAGATTGTTTATCTTGCGCCTCTGGCTGCGCTGAGGAAATTTTGCATTTAAAATTGAAGATACTCTCGGAAATTATGCACGGAGTGCGAGGTGCCCGCAGACAGTTTGATGGGGTGAACTAGGGCCACTCAAATAGGGTAATTTATAGGGTAAAGAGAAATATTATTGGAATAGGGCCACTCAAATAGGATGCAATAGGACCACTCAAATTGAGAAAAACAGAAAATCCAAATAGGGTAAGATTTTGTTTAATACAGAGATATTGATTGGTGAATAAGATTGCTGCAGAATGCACTCAGCCTGGTGAGGACCATTGAGGAATTTGAGGAGGTCATAAAATTCCAGCAAGAAGGATCAGGAGATCAGGATACAGGACGTTGCAAAAGGACTGCCACTGCTTCCAACATAGAAAGAAGACAAAGGAGAGAATAACAAGAAGAAGAAGAATTGGAGACTTTCTGTTTCTGAAGCTACTACATCTGTGTTGGACTGTAGATAGTAGGTATATGTATTTCACCCCAGCTTTCTATTAGGTAAGAGTGTCCTCTAACTCTTATTTATCAAGTACCTATCTACCTACCCACTCATCTACCTTAGATACCTCACATTTCGGAACTCCATTCAAGCGGACACCCCCTCCCCCCCTCATTTAAAGTTAATTATTTCGGAAGTGCCAGAGAAAGTAATGAGATTTCTCCTCCTCCTCTTCCTCCTTCTCTTCCTCCTCCTGCTCCTCTTCTTCCTCTTCCTCCTGCTCCTCCTCCTCCTCTTCCTCCTCCTCTTCCTCCTCCTGCTCCTCTTCTTCCTCTTCCTCTTGCTCCTCCTCCTCTTCCTCCTCCTCCTCCGCCTCCTCCTCCTGCTCCTCCTCCTTTCCTTCTCCCCTCCCCTCTTTTTCCTCCCCTCACAAACATACCTTCCATATTTTATAACCCCACTCGTCCTCTTTATCCGCCTCTACATGTCTTCTTTTCCTTCTTCCCCTCCTTAGTCTTCCTTCCTCTCCTTTGTTGCTTCCTCCTTCCATTCTTTACTTCTTCTCCTCCTCTCCCTCACAAACATACTCCCCCCCTCATTTAAAGTTAATTATTTCGGAAGTGCCAGAGAAAGTAATGAGATTTCTCCTACTCCTCCTCCTCCTCCTACTCCTCCTCCTCCTCTTCTTCCTCCTCCTCTTCTTCCTCCTCCTGCTGCTCCTCCTCTTCCTCCTCCTCCTCCTGCTCCTCCCCCTCCTTTCCTTCTCCCCTCCCCTCTTTTTCCTCCCCTCACAAACATACCTTCCAGATTTTATACGAGAGGGGTACTCGTCCTCTTTATCCGCCTCTACATGTCTTCTTTTCCGTCTTCCCCTCCTTAGTCTTCCTTCCTCTCCTTTGTTGCTTCCTCCTTCCATTCTTTACTTCTTCTCCTCCTCTCCCTCACAAACATACCTTCCAGATTCTACAACCTCCCACCCTCTTGTAAACCTAGTCGCCTTTGTAAATAAGAGAGTCAACGCAGGAACAGAAGAGGGAAGAGGGAGGAAGAAAAGAAGACTCAAGGACGAGAGAGATGTGAGGAGGAACAAGAAAAATAAAATGCGAAAGCGAAAAAGAACAAATTATTGTAAAAGCTTAGGGACCTAAGGGATATTTGCTTTCCTCTCTCCCTTCCTTCCCATGTCTTTCTCTCTCTCTCTCTCTCTCTCTCTTTCTGTCTCTCTCCCCCATGTTTTCTCTATTGTTGTTGTTCATTCACGCGAGGTATGACATTATTGTGTCATCCACAGTTTCCCAGTCTCTTACACTTCTTACAACTTCTATTCTATTCTATTCTACTTCTAGTAATTCTACTCTCACATGTGTGGAAAATGGAAAATAAATAATAACAAGCTGAGTCCGTCCCTCCGGGAATATTTTTAGCCCGTAGTTTATTCGATCGTGATTAAAGAAAATCAGTACTTATGTATGTACCTACCTAATTTGTTTAATATTCAGTTTATTATATTATTCTTGATTTGATTTTTCGATTTTACTTTCATGTAATGATTTAAAATCAAGACTGGAGCCCGTTCTCCCTTTATTCCCAATGTAAGGTTTAAGTCACCCATCCATTTATTGGCCTTGCTCGGCGTAGCTTAACATAGGTGACGCTAAAACCGGTCTTAAAATAACGACTGAAGTGTTATCTAAAACTTTCTCGCTTTGAGTTCATAGGTCGTCGCGACAAATTTCAAGATCAGAGCTCATTTGTGTGAGAAAATGTAAAAAAAAAATCCCACAATTACTCAATTAACTTTAAGTCACCCATCCATTTATTGACCTTGCTCGGATCGTACTCACATCGTAGCTTAGGGGAAGAATTAAAATAGGTAGAATGTAAATTATTTCAAATAAAGCAAATATTATCAATCAATCTCTCTCTCCCTCTCCCTATCTCTCTTTCTTTCCCTCTCTCTCTCTCCCCCCCCTCTCTCTCTCTCTCCCTCCCTCTTGGCCCAAGTTTGAGTATATTGGTACAAAATTGAGCTCTTTCTCCCTCCCCCTCTCTCTCTCCTTCTCCTCCCTCTCTCCTTCTCCCTCTCTCTCTCCTTCTTCCCCTCCCTCTCTCCTCCCTCCCTCTCATCTCTCCCTCCCGCTTTCTCTCTCTCAATCGCGTTTTTGAACATATTTGTAAATGTAAAAATTAAAGATAGAGGAGCCAGCCTACTTAGCTTAGTTGGTAGTGCGTCTGCCTTGTAAGCGCTAGGCCGCGGGTTCGATTCCCGCCCGGGGCGGAT
The DNA here is from genome assembly GCF_000475195.1 of Diaphorina citri. Taxonomy (NCBI): domain Eukaryota; kingdom Metazoa; phylum Arthropoda; class Insecta; order Hemiptera; family Psyllidae; genus Diaphorina; species Diaphorina citri. The sequence continues at coordinate 97,775 of NW_007378176.1, forward strand.
TTTATCCTGATGGGATAATGTTCGTTCTCGTAACGGCTGGCTTTCTCCTATCCTGTCTTCCTTCTCTCTTCGATTTCGGGACGATAAGACCATAGCAGTTACAGTTCCCTCTGTCAATCCTCTTAAAAAATAATAATAATAATAATAATCAAGTGTAGTGGTTAACACAGAGGATTTTAGAGAGAAATAGGGCTATTTGAGAGTAAGGAATAGCGCCATTTAAGAGTTAAATAATGCTTTGTGCCCTGAATTTGACATACCTAAGTAGGTACATATGTACATCAATAGTAATGGGATTCAATCTAAGCGGGATAATCGGGATGTTGTAGCTTTACATGGGAGGTACTACATATCTATCTAGCATCGCTTTCACAAGCTGTCTTGTTCTCTCTGATGTGGTCAAACAAAATTGGAATGCTATCTCTTGTCATCTCACGAGACATTCCAAGCATAAGTATAGGGTGACCCGAAACCACCTTTCATAATAAGTTTCAACAAGACCTAATAGCAGCCAATGATACCGCAATCAAGACTGCAACACACTGGCACAATATTTTGACGTTGATATTGGTTTTTCCCGACCCGGAAAGTAAGTCAGTAAGTAAGTATCTTCATTATTGATTGAAGACTCGGTAATTTTGAGAATTTCATTTATGTATGTACATGCCTTAGTAGTGTAGTTAGTGGTCGACAAGACGCTCGTAATCAGGAGGATGTGGGTTCAATCCACGGCCACATCAAGTTATGAAATTTTATCCTCAACTAAGGAGCTAGTATCCGCTCTTCTGGGTGATGACCACGACGAAATATATAAAAAATGTATTATGTATTTGAAAGAAGCTAAGCTTTTTCATAAAATTTAAGTCTACAACAACAATATTTTACATTGAGTCTTGTTAGGAATAACTTGGTGGGTTCACAATTTTCACAATATTTCTGAGACAGAGGTAGGTTCTGAATGTACCTATGTAGGTAGAAGTTAGAAGAGACAAGGTAATGAGGGAAGGCAGAAGGAAATTTTCAGCCTAAACCATTAAGAATGAGCTTTGAATTTGCCTACATCTACAATTTTACAGCTGCATTTTTCTTCTTCTTCTTCTTCTTCTTCTTCTTCTTCTTCTTCTTCTTCTTCTTCTTCTTCTTCTTCTTCTTCTTTACAGCTGCATTTTTCCTCCTCCTATTTTCGTTTACAGACTACATGTAGGACATGTACATTGTGTACCTATGTAATGAGATTTGAAGAGCCGTGCTAACTTGAGATTGAACTCCACGCGGACCTGACAAAAAAAAATGCAGTATAAGGACAGAAGATTAGATGTTTTGATAGGCCATTATAAAATTATGGATTATGGGTGGTATGTACAGTTTGATTGAACCACTAGAGCAATATTCACGTGTATCCCCTATCTATCCTGGTTCTAGGTATTCAACTCTATTCTATTCTATTCTACTAATCATTCACCTGTAGCACGAGATGCCTGTTTATTCAATCAGGTTCACCTTTAACCACAGTCTGAAAATTTCCAATTAAAATAGAAAATAACCTGCATCAAATTCTAACCACAACTCTCACATGTGCAAATCAAGAATTTCATATTTTCCCGAAAATGGAGATTATAATTTACTTATTTGAACCCGTTAGGTTATTCTACGTTGTTTTCAAACCTCAGAATGGATTTCAGACCAAAGACATGCCAAAACATGGTTTTGAAACTTCGGGTATTTCAGTAACTCCTGTACCTATATGTTCGCCTGTAAAACTAACAAAATGAAAGTTACCTCCTATTGGGTTTGGAATTCCGACATGAAAAATGGAGGAACACCTATAGGCAGTCATGCATTTTGGTAGGTAATAATAATAATAGTGCTTATTTATACTGCTCGCATAGGACTGAAAAGTCCCTTTACTCCAGCAGTAGGCTACTACTATTATCTCTCTCTTTCTGTCTCTCTCCCCCATGTTTTCTCTATTGTTGTTGTTCATTCACGCGAGGTATGACATTATTGTGTCATCCACAGTTTCCTTCAAAGGCTTTTCGAATTTTCCATACAAAAGGCACGTTATTTTTTGGAAGGTTTGTAATGTCCTTGTTGTTGCATACGGTACCCATTTCGTTTAGAAACAAACGGATGATCTGATGAAGGACAGTCCTTACTCCGAAACGCATGCTCGATTTGACAACATGAGATTGTTTGGATTTTTTACCTGGAACAGACAAAAATAGTTACGTGTCAGAATCCCTATTGTGACTCAAGCGCAAATCAATTGTGCAAAATTTAACACCTTGAAAGTATGTATGTAAATCTACAGTACAAATAGACCTACCTAAATAGAATTATTCAATTATTAATTCAATGGAGCAGTTGCAGTTGGGTAAAAATTATGAATAAAAGGTCGATTCCTACGTAAAAAGTTGTGAAAAATCCAAATCTGAAGTAAATCTTTCTGTGCGTTAGCTACCGCTGTGTTCACATCCTCGTGTATTGAGATAATACAACTGTCGTCAGCAAAGCACTTCAGGTGGCAGGATTTGGTTAGGTATTTTAAGTCATAAGTGTATATGTTATACCAGGTAGGGGAATTGATTCCCCCTTGAATCAGCCCCAGGTTCACATTTTCCTTTTCACTCTGGTAATTTCCAATCCTAACAACCTGATTGAGTCCTTCAAAGTATTTTTCAAAAATGGGATGTGTGATACCTATGTCATCAAATTTTTTAAGTAATACCCTCTGATTTAACACGTTGAATGCCATAGATAGATCCAACAGGAGAGAGAGAGAGAGCGAGCGAGAGAAAGAGAGATGCATGGAAATAAATAAACTTGTATAACGCCGACTCTTAACACTATAAAATGCAAAGCCTGAGTACATCAGTACAATGCAAAGTTCACGAGACTATCCAAGCTAGGGAACATTGGATGTCATAAGCAAACCAACGAAGAGTGACCATAGTAGACGCTCTCATGATGGTAGGAACCTGTATCTCGACTGGATTCAAGGATGCACAAGAGATACAGCCAAGGACCACCAACCTCAGCAACCATGCCCTGTCAGCGTTTGCAGCTGGAGCAGCCCCTACCCCAGCCATGCGGCTCCATCCCCTGTTACCTGGAGCTACCCACAGCGAAAGACAACCGGGATTGACATAGCTGCTGCTGCTACAACTAAAACAACCTTGGTAGAATACCGTACTACAGGTTTCATAGAGGGAACTGTGGCAGTGCAATAGTCCTAAACTAAAATGGACGCGGCACCTAAGGGATCAGGAAGAGGCCGCCTTAACATAATAATAGAGAGAACTGTAACTGCCAAGGTCTTATCGCCCCGAAAGCGAAGAGAGAAGGAAGACGGGATAGGAGAAAGCCAGCCGTAGAAGAAGGTAATAGGAATAAACAATAAGGTACCTCTTTTTCATTACATCTAATGTTCGCCAGGCCAAAACTTTGAGCGGACTATAACGCATTGTCTTCGATCCAATGCAGTGTTAATTAATTCCGAGAAATCTTGAAGAAGAGTTATGGTGCTTTTTCCATTTTGAAAACCGTGCTGAAATACGGGTATTATTTTATTTTCTTGTAGGTACTTTTTTGTTTGGTTATTTAAGTGTTTTTCCAATACCTTTTCAAGCAGGGGTAAAGAACCAACAGGTCTATAATTACCCAGTACATCCGGTTTTCCTTTTTTATACAGAGGTGTAATACACGTTGTCTTCAGTTGATCCGGTATGGTGGAATGTTTGATCATCAGATTGATAAGGTAAGTTATACAGGGTGTAAATAAAGGTGAGTTCTCAATAATATCTTTGTTTCTTATCCCATCTGAACCTTTTCCTCTTTTGTTCATGCTCTTCAGAATTTCTCGAATATCTTTTTCGTTTGCGTTTCTCAAATACATAGTTGACGTTGTATTATGGAGCGTGTGATCATCAAATGAAACGTCTAACGTCGGGCCTTGATTTTTATTTTTCAGTTCAAGTACTTGATTTATAAAGTTTTTGTTGAACTCGTTAGCCAGTGATTGGATATCGTTAGTCTGGAAATGCCGTTTCAATTTGATTTCGTTAGGTTCCCTGATTTTTCTATCCATAATCTCATTTATGATCTTCCACGTTCGTAACATATCTCCTTGTGCTTCTTTAAATAATTTGTATAGATAGATTCGCTTTTCTTTCTTTATGGTATTTGTCGTGACATTCCTTTGTTTCTTGTATTCTTCATACATTAGAACGTTATGTTTATTATTTTGCCACCTTTTCAACAGGATGTTCTTTTGTTTGATTTCACGTTTTATTTTTTCGTTTACCCAAGGTGTACTTTGTTGTTTTTTATTTTTCGGGATCTTTTTTATTGCTTCTTTGTAAATGCTATCGAACTGTGATAATAAGGTTGCATACAAGACTTTTGGGTCATCTATTTCCTTCATTTTGTCCCAGTCGACCTCTTGGATTTTCCTCTGTACCATTCTGTTGTCTGTTATTTCGATTAATTCTGTTTGGCTCGGTATTTGCCCTTGTATACTGGCTGAGTTAGTTTTAGTGATTCTCACTGAGGTAAAATAGTGATCCGCCAACTTGTCTTTTATTACTGATGATGTACCCGTCAGATTGTTTCCATGTAGGCGAATATTTATATGGTCTATACAGGAGATTGTTGGTCTACCATCCAGCATCTCTTCTCTTGTTGGATTGGTAATATAAGGGATCAAGGCATTATTATAGAGGATATTCAGATATTTGGTGTTATTGCTTGTTTTCTTAAGAGTACATATATTTATATCTCCCAACATTACTATTTTCTCGTCCTTCTTGCATCCATTTTGCAACCAAAAGTTAAGGTCATCTAAGAAACTTTCTACGTTACACTTTGGGGGACGGTAAATGGCGACTAAAATTATTTTTATTTTATTATGCACATGGGAAATTTTTAGAATGATGTTTTCAGCTTCGTCAAAACTGTACTTCAGATCCTCCACTTGTAAGTGTTGTTTGTACAATATCATTAATCCTCCTCCGTTTCTCACCGTCCTGCATTTGTTTATTTGCTCGAAATCTCTTAATTGATAAGTTAATGCCTCTTCTTCTTTAACACCTATTTCTGTTAAAACCAACAGGTCCAGTTTAGGAAGAACGTCTCTTAATTTTATGCACATCAGGTCCCAATTCAGTCGAATACTTCTTATATTCACATGCATAACTGTCAGAGTTTTATTTTGAATTTTATGTTGCCAATCAGCGATATTATCTAAAATTTCACATTCAGGCTTTTCATTTTGTATGTTTTTCAATAAGGTGATATTTTTATTCAAATTCATAATTATTAGTAATAAGTTTCCATTTGGTATACTATGTAGGTATCAGTGTTTGTAAGAACCGTTTAGATCTTACCTAGATCATCCATTGAGGAAAGTCTCATTGTTGAAGATTCGGCCGTTTTCTTCAGGAGAATTCGTCCATCTTTAACCCATAAGTATGCATAATTTTTCCCCTTCTTCACTTTATTTGCTTCAAAGAACAACTTTTTATAATACGGACTCAGGGCCTCGTTTATGAATACATAGGATGAGTCACTGTTTACTGTGTTGTTCAATTTCATGAAAACCTTCTCTTTTTTTATCTTACCGAGCACTTCATTCCTGGTCGCTTGACATTTGAACTGCATGACAATCGAAGTTTTCTCTTGCCTGTTTTCTATTGGTTTAGTTATTTTCTCCACCCTATGTTGTACAGTCCCCTGTTCGTATCCAGCCTTTTCCAGAATTACCTTAGCAACCGTTTCTGCATTGATTCACTGGAAAGCAAGAAATTCAAGCTGTTTTACTCAAAATTTTACCTTAAACCCTCCTTGAATAGAACACTTCAACTGACAACACGCAGAAGTATTGAAGAAAGAGAGACAGAGGAGACGATTAGGAGGAAGAAGAAAAGATAGGGGGTAAGAGAGAGAGAGAGAGAGAGAGAGAGAGAAGGTAAATGGAAATGGAGTAATAAGAAGGAAAGTTGTTAGAGAAGGAAAGGAAGAAAGAAATTAAAATGTGATAATAAAAGTTGTGCCGTTTGTGAAATGTGAAAATAAGGAGAGACAGAAGTTGATAAGAAATAATAAAGATACCTACCATTATACTTACCTACCTGATGGGCAGATAATTCACTAGATGGTAAAATGACAGATGATGTTTCTGACGAATTCAACTTGCTTTGTTACATTTATTTTTCAAATTTAATAAGTAGGTACAGTCGAACCTGTTTAAGTGGGAAACCTGGATAAGTGGGAAACCTGGATAAATGGGAAAAAATCGTGGCCCCTTCATAGCAACCTCTCTAAGTAGGACACTTTTTTAACTGGGAAACCTGGACAAGTGGGAAAAATTGTCGGTCCCTTGAATTCCCACTTAGACAGGTTCGACTGTATAACTATGTTATTTAGTTATACAAATAACTTACGCATAAAAAAAGCCTTTTTTCAAATAGAAAGGGAGGAAAATTTTGGATGAGAAAAAGATCTAGGGGAAGAGAGAAAAAGATTTAGGGGAAGAGCTACCTTTCCACTAATTCTCCAGTAAACCCCCACTAGGCCTCTACAGTATACTCGTACACTTCCACGCTGTTCTCAAAGCTTTACGAAATACTCTTTGTGTTTTCCTGACATCAATGTGAGTTTTATATCTAGACCCTCCATTGTCATATAACCTTGTCACCTCCATGTAACCTTGTCACCTAAGCAAAAGATTTGGGTGGAATAAAAAGAGAAGCGAAATAGGAGAGAGAAGACATGAGAAAGATTGGAAAAGGACGGAGAGAAATGTAACTACCTAAATAAGAAAAAACTTCCAGCTACCCATTCCACAATTTCATACTTCTCAGAGAGAGAGAGAGAGAGAGAGAGAGAGAGAGAGAGAGAGAGAGAGAGAGAGAGAGAGAGAGAGAGAGGGGGGGGGGATGTAACATTGTCACCTCCATGTAACATTGTCACCTCCATGTAACATTGTCATCTGCATGTAACATTGTCACATGCATAGAGTATACAGCCCTCTAACTCCAACTAGAATACTTCCCCTCATCTCACTAGAATACTTCCCCCCTCTCATCTCACTAGAATTCTTCCCCTCCTCTCATCTCACTAGAATACTTCCCCTCCTCTCCTCTCACTAGAATACTTCCCCTCCTCTCATCTCACTAGAACACTTCCCCTCCTCTCCTCTCACTAGAATACTTCTCCTCCTCTCATCTCACTAGAATACTTCCCCTCCTCTCATCTCACTAGAATACTTCCCCTCCTCTCATCTCACTAGAATACTTCCCCCCTCTCATCTCACTAGAATACTTCCCCTCCTCTCATCTCACTAGAATACTTCCCCTCCTCTCATCTCACTAGAACACTTCCCCTCCTCTCCTCTCACTAGAATACTTCCCCTCCTCTCATCTCACTAGAATACTTCCCCTCCTCTTCTTTATTTTATGTCGCCAGAAGCACACATACAACAGGACACTTGACAACTCCAGGGAACAATGAAGCCTGGGGGGTGAAAATGGCAGGTATATACATAGGTATGAAGGTAGGTATCTTATTTTACTAGGGATCTTAGCTTAATGTTAATCTGAATAATAGAGTGAGTCACTAGGTCACTGCTAGATGTTATAATAGGTCTATAGGTATGTACCTATTTATCTCTACCTGGGATAACAACTTGTTATTATTAATGATTATTAATACCCGACAGATTGGTTGACAGTTTTATTGACTCTATGATTAAGTTTAGACAATTTAGTTGATGTTCTCGAGCTTCAGATCATTCGAAAAGTTTAGTGGAAATTTTTACGTTCGTAGGTAGGTAGGTACCTACGTACGTACTTTACTAAAATTATTTTGATAAAAGATTGCAATGTTTTTTTGTTAATTTGTTTTTGTTTTAAATTCGTTGTTTTCTTTAAATTTGTATTGTTCAATTATTCTTATTAACAGCTGATACGATTTTAAATGGCGGATATCTTTTCGAGAAATATTAGTCAAATTAATTTAGAATTAAACTCCATATAACGATTTTTATTCCTTTTTTTAACTTTATATTTAACTTCCTCGTATATAAAAAAGGTAATTATAGTCTGTGCTATATAAATGTTGTGAGAAACTGTCTTAGAAAACCTGATTGAGGATATGGTGATCTGTACACAAAGGATTTAGGCCTAATTCAAAACTCCGTAAGTTATTTCACTATTTTAAGTTTAATTATGTACTTATCTCGGGTGTTCTTGATTTTCCCTTGTAAAGGACACTTCAATTGAAAATGGAGGGGGGCGGCTGAATGAAGGTTAGTGGAGGAAGGGTGAAGGTTGGAGGAGAGAGGGTGAAGGTTGGAGGAGGGAGGGTGAAGGTTGGAGGAGGAAATAGGTAGGATCTGTAGACGGCCGAGATAAGAGTTGTAATACTTGACCCTATCCCCCTCCACTCCCCCCCCCACCAAACACTGTGATGATGTGACGTTAAACTCTCCCTTTCTCTCTCTCTCTCTCTCTCTCTCTCTCTCTCTCTCTCTCTGCTGAACAAAGGAACAGTACAAAATTGTTGAAAGAAAGGGAGGGAGGTATCTACACTGAAAGGAGTGAGAGGAAGAACGGTGTAGTTGAATGACTAACTTTTAAAGAAAAAAAACAAAGAAATTGAATGTTGAAATGTTGAAAGAAAAGGCGAAATAAGGAAAGTAAAAAAAAGTGGATGAATTGTATAAATGCCTAGATATATTTGATTATGCAATATGCAAGACATTAAATCAGGCAAAAGGCTCTTACATTCTAATGATCGTTAAAATAATTAATACCTAGTTACTGCGTGGTGGACTTCGTGGATCTGGTGGAGGTGGAAGTGGAGATGAAGGTGGAAGTGAAGGTGGAGGTGGAAGTGGAGGTGGTGGTGGAAGTGAAGGTGGTGGTGGAAGTGGAGTTGGTGGTGGAAGTGGAGGTGAAAGTGGAGGTTCATGTGGAGGTGGAGGTGAAAGTGGAGGTCCACCTACCATAACTAAAAAAAAATCCCCTATAAATTTTATTTGTAGGTACCAGATTGTACCAATCTGACAAAATTTCTATTTGCCCACCAGATTTTGCCTAGGCCAGAAAGTCTCTGCCAGATTTTAGTTCCAATCCAACCAGTCTATCTCATAGACCCTTATGATTTGAAGTTTCAGATTTGACCTCTGTGTTTTCATTCGGATAATGCGCCGTGCGGTCTTTTGTTTTCAAGTTAATTAAATTTCTCAGCCAAGAGTAGGTGGAAGGGAGATATAGAGAAAAACTGTAGGAGGGAGGGACACTTCAATTGCTAAGGAAACACACTTTTATTACTACTTTTCAACAGTTTTACTTAAAAATTCACTAAAAATTGCACTTCAAATCTAAGCGTTACTAGTCACCTAGAGAGAGGGAGAGAGAGAGAGAGAGAGAAAGAGAGAGAGAGAGAGAAACTACGTAGGTACAAAAATTTCATAAAATTATATTAAAAAGCTTAACAACAATAACAATAATGATAATTATGCAGGCCTTATCTGCAGACTTGTAATAGACTAATTAGCCTGGGTATAATTACTTGGTTGCAGTCTAAACCCTCCCATCATTCCATATCAGGGCTGGGCTTAGAAATTCCAGGGTTGGGGGCACCAGGGGAGGCTTGACTGTATTCAATGATATTCTCCCCGGGCCTTGGGATGGGAGAGTAGTTTGAAGGGTTGACATACCTACCACGGTAATGTCCAAAATCGACTATAATTGGACACACATTTACTCTTGAACAGTTTATCAAATTTTAGGTGAAAGGACTTTCAAGCCTCCACGAAGGTGCCCTAAAGATTATACACTCCAGAAACCAAGCCTGTTCTATCATTAACCCTTAAGTGCATGATTTTTTCTTTTTTGCCGAAAAAAATATATGTGTTGCCTTAGAGAATTCTAAGATACCCATTTCATGAACTAATAATGATAGAAGGTAGAACAGTAATTATTATATGATAAGGCTAAAAAGGGTACGTAGGTGTATTGACGTAAAGTAGGTTAAATGAATGTACAGGGAGATAAGTTTATGAATGGGTGGATGAAGAGATGGATAAGTGGGTAATGAAAGTGGGTAACATCGTAAGGAAAGGTGGGTAAGTGGGTATTAAGGAAAAGTGGGCAAAGGCTCACAATTTATCTCTCATTATTTACTTCACAATGGGTCCTTGAGAGCAGGGCTGTCCAAACATACAAACCTAATGGCACGGTCCATACATAACATTCATATCAAATTATCTTCTTTTTTTTTCACTTTCGTGTCCGTGATTTTCACGATGTTGAAGGGATTATAATAGGAAACTATGGAACAAGAGTTTAGGTACTTATCATATTACTTGTACTTTTTCTATTTGTATGATGCTTTCATTAAAAGATCTCGAAAAAAAGGAGAAGAGGACACTTTGAGTACCAGCCTTTTTTTTTATCTATCTACATTTAAAATTAAAAGAGATCTTCAGGAGGCCCCCAAGCCTGAAGGAAGTACCATATTTAGTGGGAAAACGTGAAAATGGAGGGGGGCGGTTGAATGAAGGTTAGTGGAGGAAGGGTGAAGGTTGGAGGAGAGAGGGTGAAAGGGTGAAGGTTGGAGAAGGAAATAGGTAGGATCTGTAGACGGCCGAGATAAGAGTTGTAATACTTGACCCTATCCCCCTCCACCCCCCCACCAAACACTGTGATGATGTGACGTTAAACTCTCCCTTTCTCTCTCTCTCTCTGCTGAAAAAAGGAACAGTACAAAATTGTTGAAAGAAAGGGAGGGAGGTATCTAGGTACACTGAAAGGAGTGAGAGGAAGAACGGTGTAGTTGGATGACTAAACTTAACATAGGAAGCAAAATACAAAATTTGTTGGAAATGTCTGAAGTGTTGGAAGTGTTGTAAGTGTATGATCAGTGTGCGCGCTGCTTAACTTATTAAAGAAAAACAAAGAAATTGAAAGTTGAAAGAAAAGACAAAAAAAGTGGATGAATTGTATAAATGCCTGGATATATTTGATTATGCAATATGCAAGACTTTAAATCAGGCAAAAGGCTCTTACATTCTAATGATCGTTAACATAATAAAATTAATAGGTAGGTACCTAGTTACTGCGTGGTGGACTTCGTGGATCTGGTGGAGGTGGAAGTGGAGATGAAGGTGGAAGTGAAGGTGGAGGTGAAAGTGGAGGTGGTGGTGGAAGTGGAGGTTCATGTGGAGGTGAAAGTGGAGGTCCACCTACCTTAACTAAAAAAAAAACCTATAAATTTTATTTGTACCAGATTGTACCAATCTGACAAAATTTCTTTTTGCCCACCAGATTTTGCCTAGGCCAGAAAATCTCTGCCAGATTTTAGTTCCAATTAAACCAATCTATCTCATAGACCCTGATGATTTGAAGTTTCAGATTTGACCTCTGTGTTTTCATTCGAATAATGCGACGTGCGGTCTTTTGTTTTCAAGTTAATTAAATTTCTCAGCCAAGAGTAGGTGGAAGGGAGATATAGAGAAAAACTGTAGGAGGGAGGGGAAGGGAGTAATAGGAATCTAGGTGAAAGGGAGGTAATTCTCTTGACGAAAGTTAATCATTCGGGTCTCTGCCAGATTTTAGTTCCAATTAAACCAGTCTATCTCATAGACCCTGATGATTTGAAGTTTCAGATTTGACCTCTGTGTTTTCATTCGAATAATGCGCCGTGCGGTCTTTTGTTTTCAAGTTAATGAAATTTCTCAGCCAAGAGTAGGTGGAAGGGAGATAGAGAGAAAAACTGTAGGAGGGAGGGGAAGGGAGTAATAGGAATCTAGGTGAAAGGGAGGTAATTCTCTTGACGAAAGTTAATCATTCGGAAAATCGTTTGCTGCGGTTTTGTGTTGCTAGGATGACATCCCCCCACTCTTTGGAGAGGGGACTTCACCTCCAGAGAGAGAACTCTTTGATAGGCCTGTGTTCCTCCGCTTAAATTTACCTAGGTAGGTACTTGCAGAGTTGTACCATTTTAGGAGCCTTCATTTTTCTCCTCTATTCAAAACTTACTTCATTCGTTCAAAACGTAAGAAATGGAAACATATCGCAGTGGTTGCTAACGGGAAGGATGTCCCCACCCCCCTCTTTGGAGAGGGGACTTCACCTCCGGAGAGAGAACTCTTTGATAGGCCTGTGTTCCTCCGCTTAAATTTACCTAGGTAGGTACTTGCAGAGCTGTGTTTTGGGAGCCTTCATTTTTCTCCTCTATTCCGAACTTACTTCATTCGTTCAAAACATAAGAAATGGAAACATAGCGCATGCTGGTTGCTAACGGGGATATTGTACCTTTACCTACCTGCCTACCTACCTACCTGCCTACCTACCTACCTAACTACCTACCTACCTGCCTACCTACCTAGCAACCTATATCTGCCTGCCTACAGTTCCTGCCTGCCTACCTGTGTTGTTATACGTATACTGTATAGAGCAGGCTAGTTACTATCCCAATCTTTGTATGGGTACTAAAAAAATACGAGTATCTAGGTACGATTCAACACCCTGGCTACCAACAACATATTCCATGGTGTTTACCCACAGAAACCCATGTATGAAAACTCGAAAACATCTCCCTCAAATGAGAGACAGACTCTGTAATTCTTGAATTTTTTTCATTAAAAAAAAAAAAAAAAAAAAAAACCCCTGACTCATTAATTCTTGAATTTTTTTTTCCATCAAGAAATAGCAAAATTTCGCTCAGGGGCTCATTTTCAGATAACTATTGAAAATACATATGAGGCCCGTGGCAGCAAGTGTGGTAGCGCCATTACGACCAAAGAGTGAAAAAATCACCTCTGTACGCCCAGAGGAGCATAATAAAATAGGACCACCTACTATACAAAGTAAGCATGAACCAAAGGCAAATTGAACCAAACCTTCCTCTCTACTCTTTGAATGTGCGTGCTGTTATCTGACAGACAATTTGTTTGAGACTAAAATAGAAAAGAAAGGAAAAAAACAGAGAACACTGGCTGACAGTTTATTTATAAAAGAAAGCAACAAAAAAGAAAACGGGGGGGGGGGGAAATACCTTGGAGAAAAAAGGCCCTTTTGTGTAAATTTATCGTCATAGTAAAATCCTGTTGAAAATGAACACTCCTGTGTTTTATTAGGCTTGAGTGATTCTCAAAAGAGAGAGAGAGAGAGAAAGGGAGAAAGAGAGGGAGGGAGAGAGAGAGGGAAGGAGAGGGAGAGTGAGAGAGAGGAAGAGAGGGAGGGAGGGAGCTAATAAATCAACTCTGCACAACAAGAACAATAGATTTGATATTCTAATTCGAATAGATATAGGTATGTAGGTATCAAGATTAGCTGATAAGTATTATGGTACCTATCTATCTATCGAGTTATCGACTGAAATGCGTAACAACTACGTACATAGGGAGGTATGCTAAATTTGATCTTAAATGTTCTTTCTTCGATTCTTCTAGGTATTCGTCGCAACAAAGGAGGAGATAAAGAAAAAAAGGAGGAGGAGGAGGAGGAGGACGAGGAGAAGGAGGAGGAGAACAAGAATCTGAAAGTGTAAAGTGGAAGATATAAAGAGAGCATGTAGGGAGGAAGTTTCCTTCTACATTAATGTATGTTTACCACGAGGGTGGTTATTAACATGGGTGGGAGGGGGATTTCTGAGGGATTTATCAAAGCGTGGGAGGGGAGGGTGTCTCCAGAGGTGCAGGGTGGGTATTTTAAGGAGATATAAGATTTCTGGAAGGGGGGGGGGGGGAGGTATGGGCTGGGGGGGTTGGTTACTGGGTAGGAGGT
>NW_007378176.1:112499-118927 GCF_000475195.1 Diaphorina citri
CTATTTTTTTTGAAAACTGTTATTTAAAAAAAAAATGGGGTAATTTTTTTTTTTTTTTTTTTTTTTTTTTTTTAATATGGGGTGTTGTGTTGGTATGTAAGTATTCCTATACAGTATACAGGATGGTCTCAGTTGTGTGTCTCTCTTACTTTAGGACACTTTAGGTCGTACTTACAAACTCAGTGGTGTATTTAGGATAGGATAGTTAGTGGACATCTGTCAATTCGTCATTAAATGTGAGCTTTTTTTCAACTCTCTATCAACGTTTTCAAATGTACGAGAGTACGAGTGATCGTGTGAAGCAAGCTAACAATGTTGCCCCTGTTACAATGTCACATTCCAAACACGTTCTATGTTCTCCTCTCTACCGCAGATCTGATGCAGTATTCTGTACTGTGCCTCTCCTTGTCTTTATCCTTCTCCTTCTCTTACTTTTCGTTCTCCATCTCCTCCTCCTCCCCCTCTTCTCCTTCTTCTTCCTCTTCTTCTTCTTCTTCTTCTCCTTCTTCTCCTCCTCCTTCTTCTTCTCCTTCTTCTCCTCCTCCTTCTTCTTCTTCTTCTCCTCCTCCTCCTTCCTCTTCTCCTTCTTCTCCTCCTCCTCCTTCTTCTCCTCCTTCTTCTTCTCCTTCTTCTTCTATTCCTCCTCATTCTCATTCATCTCTTCCTTCTCTATTTTTCTCTTCCTTCTACTCCTAGGTACTCCCTCTGCACTTTTTTCTCTTTTCCATGACCCCTCACTCTTTTTTGATCCACTTTTCTCTCTTTCTTCTCCTCCTTCTTCTTCTCCTCCTTCTTCTTCTATTCCTCCTCATTCTCATTCATCTCTTCCTTCTACTCCTACTCCCTCTGCACTTTTTTCTCTTGTCCATGACCCCTCACTCTTTTTTGATCCACTTTTCTCTCTTCCTTCTCCTCCTCCTTTTGTCTCCCTCTCCTTTACCTGCTCTCTCTCTCTCTGCACTTCATTTATTTTCTCTCCTCCCCTTTCTCTCCCTTTTCTCTTCCACATGTTTCATTTTATTCTATTTTTTGTTACCTTTTTTTCCTCCTTTTAGGCTCACACTTGGTCTTCCTTTGTTAATTTTCAACTCTATTCTTGTGTCAGTGCTTTCTTTTTCAAGAACCCCCCCCCCTCCCCCCGCGAGGACGTAGATTCCGGAATAAAAGGCCTTTGTAGCACACAATGGTGTAAGTATGTGCATCAGGATAAGGCAGGGATACGGTTAAAATGTACTTATACCTTATCGTACAATGACATTCCATAGGCCAAGTGCTTTTGAATCGAATCAGCTTTTCTTCTACTATAGGTAGGTATCTACCTATCTACATAATGGAGTGGATGTGGGTGAAAATTCTGAATGGAAGGTCAAATCCCGAGTGAAATGTTGTGGAAAATCCAAAACTGGAAAGGTATGAAAAAAAATAATAATAAAAAAGAGGTTTTATAAACAATCCCGGAAACCAAAGTCTTATCAACCCGAAAACAAAAAGAGAAGGAAGACAGGATAGGAGACATTCAACCGTTCCGAGAACGAACCTTATCTGTTTAGGATGAAATTCGCCCAGCGCGGGAATCGTTTCTGAATTTTCACCAGATTACGAGGAGGCCCTGAATTCCAGGAAACAACAAGTCACATTTGTAAAATATCTTTTCTGAGTCAATGTAAATATATAAATAAAATTCTTCTTCACGAATGTCCAATAAAAGATCATCTAGTTCCACTAGTTCCTACAGGATTGAAGAAAGGATCGATTTAAAATACCCTATAAGAAAGCATCTGTAGACCTAAAAGATCTGCCAAGGGCAAGGGCCTGAATTTCTTTGGAATTACATTTAAGTAGGTACTTAAGGGCTAGTTTCAAAATTTCCATTTTCTATATTAAATGTTTTATTTGTTGTCATCCCCTAATTGCTTTCATAATTACCTCTGAGGCTAGCTTAAAACAGGTGTTTACCTTTTTATTACCAGGATTCATTAAATGGTTGAATTTAAAATGGGTTTATTTTATTTCTTTTTGGTCATTCCAATTTAAGATCTCACATGTTCTCTCTCTCTCTCTCTCTCTCGCCTTGAAGTAATGGAAAAGCGGTTTTCTGAGGTACAAACACACTTGAGAAATTTCATTATTAATCGAACGAAGTATGAAATTTGCCAATTAGATTGTCTTTTTTGGCGATTTAGCTTTTAGCATTGACTTCGTCTGCCAGTCTGTATATTTCTCCTGAAATCTCGAACGAACTGAACTGTCTGATTTTATTGCTTTGCTTTCCGTGTCCGTGAGATAGTCATGGCACCTATCTCTCTCTCTCTCTCAAGTTTTCGTGTTGACTCGAGATTAAAACGGACATTATTAGCTTTATTTTCATAATTTATGATAAATTGTCACGACCAATATAACAATTCTCAATTCTTATCTAAACATTGGTAAAAAAAAAAACTAAGAACATTATTTCCCCTTGTTTTGCAAAATCTACACAAACAACTTTATTACTATATTACTTCTCCTGAAATCTCGAACGAACTGAACTGTCTGATTTTATTGCTTTGCTTTCCGTGTCCGTGAGATAGTCATGGCACCTATCTCACGATGTTGGAAGTATTCTGGGGTTTAAAACTCCCCCTGGACGCCCAGAAACAATATGAAATAAGATTAGAAACCTAAAGGAATAACTTTCATTAGATTTAGATATGTAGTAGGGTCTTTGGAAGTTCTGTACGGAAGTATTCTGGGGTTTAAAACTCCCCCTGGACGGCCAGAAACAATATGAAATAAGATTAGAAACCTAAAGGAATAACTTTCATTAGATTTAGATATGTAGTAGGGTCTTTGGAAGTTCTGTAAGGGTCCTTTTTTCCGAGTGACTTCTACAGTTTACTGAACCCCAAGTATAATTTCTAGCAGAAGGTCTTCAAACAAACTGCAGGACTCTAATAGTGATTCTCGTTCAGTACATTAAAAGTGATTCTCCTTCAGTACCTACATTAAAAGTGACGCTTCTTCCATCACCTCCTGACCTTTTCCTCGGCTGTCTTCATCTGTTAGGTTCATTATCTCGACTCTGGCTTTCATTAATCTTGTCCATAGTTGCTGGTTCTGCAGATGTGAGAACATCCGAGTGCAAGTCAGGTCATAGGTCTACATTAAAAGTGATTCTCCTTCAGTACATTAAAAGTGACGCTTCTTCCATCACCTCCTGACCTTTTCCTCGGCTGTCTTCATCTGTTAGGTTCGTTATCTCGACTCTGGCTTTCATTAATCTTGTCCATAGTTGCTGGTTCTGCAGATGTGAGAACATCCGAGTGCAAGTCAGGTCATAGGTAGGCCAATTTTTTCACGTTCCCGAATAGACGTGAAAAATTAATCTACCTTGAAGAAATGGAAAAGCGGTTTTCTGAGGTACAAACACACTTGAGAAATGTCATTATTAATCGAACGAAGTATGAAATTTGCCAATTAGATTGTCTTTTTTGGCGATTTAGCTTTTAGCATTGACTTTGTCTGCCAGTCTGTTTATTTCTCCTGAAATCTCGAACGAACTGAACTGTCTGATTTTATTGCTTTGCTTTCCGTGTCCGTGAGATAGACGAGATAGTCATGGCACCTATCTCACAATGTTGGAAGTATTCTGGGGTTTAAAACTCCCCCTGGACGCCCAGAAAAAATATGAAATAAGATTAGAAACCTAAAGGAATAACTTTCATTAGATTCAGATATGTAGTAGGGTCTTTGGAAGTTCTGTAAGGGTCCTTTTTTCCGAGTGACTACAGTTTACTGAACCCCAAGTATAATTTCTAGCAGAAGGTCTTCAAACAAACTGCAGGACTCTAATAGTGATTCTCCTTCAGTACATTAAAAGTGATTCTCCTTCAGTACATTAAAAGTGATTCTCCTTCAGTACATTAAAAGTGATTCTCCTTCAGTACATTAAAAGTGATTCTCCTTCAGTACATTTGTATCTTTTCTGAGCACCTGATTACTTAGTGTTGAAGGTAGAAATAATATGGTTGGGGTTAAAAACACATTTTGATGAGACATATTAATCATGATAGTCAAACAAACAGACCTTCAGTCCTGATCCTGATTACCGAGGGCAGTTATGTTTAGGTCCAACCTAAGAGGAAATAATAATAATAATAGACTCTTGAGTGGAAGGTAACCACTAGGCGAGGTTAACGCCGGAGGCGTTTTCTACCACCTAACCCTTCAGCGGTCGAAATCCGTCCAAAAGCGGTCAAAATACCTCCAACCGCGGCACCTATCTTAACTAAACTTTCTGTTGCATCCTTGTCACATTTGACAGCTACATACCAAATTTCAAGTCGCTAGCTCTTACCGTTCTCGAGATATTTTGTTTACGTGTCGCATTCTTGTCACATTTGAAAGATACATACCAAATTTCAAGTCTCTAGCTCTTACCGTTCTCGAGATATTTTGTTTACAGACAGGAGACACGGACCAATTGCTGAATTTGGATTTTGGCTCTAGGCTCTAGGGACCTCAAAACGTGTTTTGGCACTAAAAAGTGACCATCGAAAGTTTGACCCGATTACATTACTTTCCTTCCTATAGGATAAGGAAAGTAAAAAATGGTGTTTTGGATTAATAATAATAATAGACTCTTGAGTGGAAGGTAACCACTAGGCGAGGTTAACGCCGAAGGCGTTTTCTACCACCTAACCCTTAGAGCTCCATTATTATGTGGTCAAAGTCTCAAGTCTCAAATAAATGAGGATAAAATTCCATGCCTCGGCTGGGATCGAACCCACGCCCTCCTGTTTACCAGGCGAGCGTCTTGACCACTACGCTACCGAGGCAATATATTTATCCAAGGAGATGGAGGTGCTAAATATTATGAGTTGACTTGAAGTCGAACCACCAACGTAGGTACAACGGGATAACGACAACCTACATCACGCGAATGGAAAAAACACAGAGCCTCTGTGGAAAAAACACAGAGCCTCTGTGGAAAAAACACAGAGCCGAACAAACTTCGATCCTGTCGGGAATCAAACCGGGGACCTCCGGTGAGCCTATAGTGTGATACCCACTTGGCCCCAGAGTACTTACAAGTTATGTATATGTACCTATATTACCTGTGAAAAGAAGAGGTGTGGTGTGTAAGTACTCGTATATAACCATATATCATCATATATGTACATTGTCATACATACCTACCTACAATGAAGAAGAAAATACCAGCAAGCACATCTGTCGGATCGTAACTCTGTAGCACGGGTTGCGTTCTAAAACCCCAGGCAAAGCTCCTAGGGCCCGGAAATGAATAAAATGAAAATTAACCTAATTAACAAACCATTCTCCATGTAACATTGTCACCTGTATGTAACATTGTCACATGCATGTAACATTGTCACCTCCATGTAACATTTTCACCTCCATGTAACATTGTCACCTCCATGTAACATTGTCACATGCATGTAACATTGTCACATGCATAGAGTATACAGCTCTCTAACTCCAACTAGAATACTTCCCCTCCTCTCATCTCACTAGAATACTTCCCCTCCTCTCATCTCACTAGAATACTTCCCCTCCTCTCATCTCACTATATATAAGACCTTGTTTAGACTGCGAGAGTATAGGGACTTTTCAGTCCTATGCTGGTAGTATAAACAAGGTATATTCTATTCTATAGTGTGATACCCACTTGGCCACAGAGTACTTACAAGTTATGTATATAGATATTACCTGTGAAAAGAAGAGGTGTGTAAGTACTCGTACATAACCACATATATACATTGCACATACATACCTACATACAATGAAGAAGAAAATACCAGCAAGTACATCCTGTTGGATCGTAACTCTCTAGCACGGGTTGCGTTCTAAAACCCCAGGCAAAGCTCCTAGGGCCCGGAAATGAATAAAATGAAAATTAACCTAATTAACAAACCATTAACAGGGATGTATAATAAAATACCAGGATTAGGAAGGATTCGGGCAAAGGTCGCCTTATCTGAAGCTAACGAAATTGTTTTTTAGTACCAAACCAGCAATATAATTTACTTTTTTTCAAATTCCCTTTTACCAAAGTCATGGGTAAATGTTTTTTTTTTTTTTTTTTTTTTTTTTTTTTTTAAATTTGGGGTGTTGTGATTTACTTAATCATTGTCCAAATTAGTTCAACATACTAGTTAGAGATGAGAAAAGAACGAACGAACGAACGAACTGTAGGAACTTGTTCTTTGAAAAAGTTCTGTGTGTCTCTCTTACTTTAGGACACTTTAGGTCGTAGTTACAAACTCAGTGGTGTATTTAGGATAGGATAGTTAGAATAGAAACCTTGTTTATCCTGCTCGAATGAGACTAAAAAGTCCCTTTACCCCGGCAGTCTAAACAAGGTCTCGTTTATTTTATGGGTTTAATATTGTACAATGCTTAGTTATTACTATAGACCTTGCTTAATT